>NC_036845.1:5472496-5475093 GCF_002910315.2 Salvelinus sp. IW2-2015
AGATTCTGTTAATGAACAAAAGTGACCTCTTCCAGGAGAAGATCTTAAACTCAGGAAGGCACTTGCGACTCTACTTCCCTAGTTACAAAGGTAAAGTAAAAAAATATTGGTATCAATTCTGGTTAGTTTTCGCTGTTAGTCAATCCAAAAATATGTGGAATTGTACTAGTCACATCGATAGAGGGGGAAAAAGGGGAAAGGTATTTATGGGGGTCATAAACCTCCCCCAACAGGCCAACGTCATGACAGAAATAACTAACATATATTTATTAAATAAAGTAAACTATATCCAAGTAAGAATGGTGTGTGGATGCGTGCAGAGATGGTGATAATGAGGGGTGTTGAGAGGTGCCAAAACAAATGAACACAGAAGCCCCAATGCCACAACCAAAAACAAAAAAAACACTTAAATACATTTTTGAATAAAGCTGTAACCTACCAAATTTGGAAAGTCAAGGGGTCTGAATACTTTCCGAAGGCACTGGTTATGTCTGGTTTTATGATATATATTTTAGAGCTCGAAAGTTGCCCCCTGATACGGTTTAAGCATTGTTTTAAGCAGTTCAGTTTTTTGTATTAAAGTGTGAAGAAAAAAAAATGTGGGAAAACCAGGAAAAATTTGGGTAGACAAAAAAATCATTATTAGGCAAATTTGAAATAGTTTCAAAAGGCTTTACTAACATTTTCTGTGCATGACAGCACTTTAGAGCCTGTGTCATCCTGCAGCACAGCATTTTGCGGAATGTTGAGGTCAATATTGGCTATGCACCCAAGAGGGAAAACGGTTGGGCCATCCTAGAAGTGTTTTAGTGAAATATAATAATTTTGCCATTTAGGAGACGTTTTTATCCAAAGCGACTTAGTCATGCATGTGTACATTTTTACATATGGCTGGTCCCGGGACTCAAACCCACTATCCTGACATTGCAATGCATGACAAGGTTACAAATGCTTTGTGAAGAATGATTTATTAAGCTGTGCTTATGCCACCCTTTTTATAAAGCACAGGTTTGTAATTAACAGTGGGTTATGGCATATTTGACATTGGTGGYTGTCACACAGTTATGCCACATTTATGAACCCTTTATAGAGCATGACATACGTTATACATTTTTGAACCCTTTATAGAGCATGACATACGTTATACATTTATGAACCCTTTATAGAGCATGACATACGTTATACATTTATGAACCCTTTATAGAGCATGACATACTATACATTATGAACCCTTTATAGAGCATGACAACGATGTATACATTATTATAGTGTTTAGACAGCTTATAAGCTGCATGTCATTTAAAGCTGGACTGGTTCTTCATATGAGAATCCCCTCGAACATACACCAGTACACACATTCCTTTACGCTGCCACATTCTTTAGACTGAACTACTGCAGTCCCCTGCAGCATGAGGGAAACCTACCATAGCATTCCAATGGAGTATCAAGATACAAGACAAGGCTGCGTCTCAAAGTGCATTCTCTACATGTGCACTACTTCTGACCAGAGGCTATAGTACCATTTCAGAACGCACCACTCAGAACCAGAATGTCTTCCAGGGGTTATCATGCAGACCGATAACACCTCACTTATACACAGCCTCTCTGGTCCTCAGGCTCATAACAGTCTTCCATATTCACTCTCGTCCCTCAAACTGAGGTGTGTAATAAAATGGAGTTGATTCAGTCTTCAGTGGAGCTGCAGGGTTGTTCTCTCTCTTTTTTCCACTCTATAAGACCAAGTTGTTTTGCGTGAACTTGTCACGGAACATCATTTCACTTGTTCACTGAGTCAGTCATCATGCCTAAATGAGACATTTATCTCCATACACTTGATTTTTTTCAAACCTTTCACGTGTCCATGATTTTGAAACATGCACACATCTAGCTAATACTGTATTTTAATTTAAGGACTATCTAGGAGCAAGCTCAGCAGACACTCACCGTTTTCCATTTTTAGACAGCAAACCCCATTGACGCATGATTGCTACTTAACATGTTTCCTTACAGCACTCTTGTACCGGAGTCGTCTTTATAACCGTGTGATGGAGATGATATGATATATGAATAAGCTACAAACTATAGAATGGACAGGGCGGGCTGAGAAAAATATTTGCCAGAATTTGTAACACCGGCTTTTTTTTTGAGGCCCCTTCATTGCCAAATGATCACAACACAAAAAACGAAATTTACTAAAACATGGGCTGAAGATGACCAGCCCATCAGGCATTGCCCAACTGCCCTATGGCTAGTAAGTTGTGGGAGATTGAACTTGAAATTCAACTTGTATACTCACTGAACTGACGTGACTTCTCTGCTACATCCCCTTATACAGGAGCCGACTGGACGTGGATGCTGCCTCACGTCACATCACTGCCATGTTTTGCGCCTGCAACAAGACCCCCAACAAGCTTGTCTTCAACCATTACACCACCGCCACGGACACCCACAACGTACGGGTGTCTTCCACGTCTCATGGACACCATCGTCAAGGAGAACTTGGAGCGTCCCGTTGCTATAAACCTGACCTGGTGCATTTGACTGCCAGTCGTCCTTGACACTTTCTAGATTTATTGATGATATTGTTTATATAATTT
>NC_036845.1:5476566-5484738 GCF_002910315.2 Salvelinus sp. IW2-2015
AAAACCTAGAGTATCCCCATACTAGACAATCCCCAATACCTAGAGTACCTCACAATAGAGTATAAGACCTAATGATATCCCCACACTAAAGTATCCCCACACTAGAGCATAAGACCTAGGAGATATCACCACACTAGAGTATAAGACCTAAAGTATCCCATACTAGAGTAACTCCACACTAGAGTATCCCCATACTAGACAATCTCCATACTAGAGTAACTCCACACTAGAGTATCCCCACACTAGAGTATCCCCACACTAGAGAATAAGACTAGAGTATCCCCACACCAGAATATCACCACACTAGAATATCCCCACATAGAGTGTCCCCACACACGAGTATAAGAACCTAGAGTATCCCCACACTAGAGTAACTCCACACTAGAGTATCCCCATACTAGACAATCTCCATACTAGAGTATCCCGCACTAGAGAATAAGACATAGAGTATCCCCGCACTAGAGTTAAGACCTGAGTATCCCCACACTAGACTACAAGACCTTGATTCCTACATCTAGACTACAAGACCAAGAGAATCCCACACTAGAGTACAAGACCTAGAGTATCCCCACACTAGAGTATCTCACACTAGAGAAAAGACCTAGAGTATCCCACACTAGAGAATCTCCACACTAGAATATCCCACACTAGAGTATAAGACCTTGAGTATCCACACAGAGTATCCCCACACTAAAGTATAGACCTATACTATCCCCACAGTAGAGTATCCCCACACTAGAGAATATCCACACTAGAGTATAAGACCTTGAGTATCCCCACGCTAGAGTACAAGACCTATACTATCCCCACACTTGAGTATCCCACACTAGAGTATAAGACCTAGATTATCCCCACACTAGAGTAATAGACCTTGAGTATCCCCACACTAGAGTATAGACCTAGAAATATCCCACACACTAGAGTATCTCCACACTAGAGTATCCTCACACTAGAGTGTCACTACAACTAGAGTATAAGACCTAGAATATCCCCACACTAGAATATCCCCACACTAGAGTATCCCCCCGTATGAGTATCCCCACACTAGAGCATAAGACTCGAATATCCCCATAGTAGAGTAAAGACCAAGAATATCCCCACACTAGAGTATCCCCACACTAGAGTATAAGAACCAAGAATATCCCCACACTAGAATATCCCCACACTAGAGCATCCCCACACTAGAGTATAAGACCTAGAATATCCCAACACTATAGTATAAGAGACCTAGAATATCCTCACACCTAGAATATTCCCCACACTAGTAGTATCCATACACTAGAGTATCCCCACACTAGAGTATTAAGACCGAGAGTATCCCCACACTAGAGTATCCTACACTAGAGTATCCCACGCAAGAGTATAAGACCTAGAATATCCACACACAAGAGTAAAAAACCTAGAATATCCCCACACTAGAGTATAAGACCTAAGACTCCCTACACTAGACTATCCCACACCAGAGGACAAGACTAGAGAATCCACCAGAGACAAACCAGAGAATCCCCACACCAGAGGACAAGACCTAGAGACCACTCAATGAGACACAGAATCCACACAGAGTAAGACCTAGAGAATCCCCACATCAGAGTGAAGACCTAGAGAATCCCCCATCGATAACCATACCCAACAGAGTGTAAGACCTAGAGAATCCCCACATCAGAGTGTAAGACCTAGAGAATCCCCACATCAGAGTGTAAGACCTAGAGAATCCCACATCAGAGTGTAAGACCTGAGAATCCCCACATCAGAGTGTAAGACCTAGAGAATCCCCCACAGTCAGAGTGTAAGACCTAGAGATCCCCCACATCAGTGTAAAGACCTACAGAATCCCCACATCAGAGTGAAACCTAAGAATCCCACATAAGATCAGAGTGTAAGACCTAGAGAATCCCCACAACAGAGTTAAGACCTAAGAATCCCCACACAGAGTGTAAGAACTAGAGAATCCCCACACAGAGTGTAAGACCTAGAGAATCCCCACATCAGAGTGTAAGACCTAGAGAATCCCACACAGAGTGTAAACCTAGAGAATCCCCACATCAGAGTGTAAGACCTAGAGAATCCCACATCAGAGTGTAAGACCCTAAGAATCCCCACATCAAGAGTGTAAGACCTAGAGAATCCCCACATCAGAGGTTACGACCTAGAGATCCCTCAAAAATCAGAGTGTGATAGTACCTAGAGAAATCCCCACCTCTAGTGTGGGGATACTCTAGTGTGGGGATACTATAGTATGGGGATTGTCTAGTATGGGGATACTCTAGGTCTTATACTCTAGTGTGGGGATACTCTAGGACGTATACTCTAGTGTGGGGATACTCTAGGACGTATACTCTAGTGTGGGGATACTCTAGGACGTATACTCTAGTGTGGGGATACTCTCGTGTGGGGATTCTCTTGTGTGGGGATACTCTAGTGTGGGGATACTCTTGTGTGGGGATACTCTAGTGTGGGGATACTCTAGTGTGGGGATACTATAGTGTGGGGATACTCTAGGTTTTATGCTCTAGTGTGGGGATACTCTTGTGTGGGGATACTCTAGTGTGGGGATACTCTATTGTGGGGATACTATAGTGTGGGGATACTATAGTGTGGGGATACTCTAGGTCTTATTCTCTAGTTTGGCGATTCTCTTGGTCTTATACTCCAGTGTGGTGATACTCTTGTTTCGGGATACTCTAGCGTTGTAAACTATAGACTGTTGCACGGGGAGACTCTCAGACTTATATACTCTACTCTTCATTTTTGGAGCTCATTTACTCCCTCCAGGCCTCTCTGAGGAACAGTGCTCCGTGGTACTATGTCATGATCTATGTGAGCCCTCACTACTATCATAGCTATACCCATACTATACATGTTCAACTGTACAATCTCTATACTGTTCCGTAGTGTTGATAATCCCTCCCCAGTCTACACTGCTGTTTGGTAATGAGTGTGTGAGTTGTGTGTTGAGGGGGTTCAGAGTGGTGTGCCTCCTCTGGCAGTGAGACCAACTAAGGGATGGATCTTTCAGAGCCCCAAAATATTCTCTAATTGTTTGTGTAAGCAGCTCTGCAGCTCTGGCTTCAGACAAGGCCATGGAGGGGGTCTCAGTAGGGGAGGAGAGAGGGGGGAGCGCGAGAGAGAGAGATGAGGTGGGAACTGTGCTGCACTTCCTAACCTCCTGCCAAATGTATGACAATATTAGAGACACAGATCCACAAAGAATTCGAAAACAACCCCAGTTTTGATAAACTCCCATATCTACTGGGTGAAATAGCACAGTGTGCTATCACAGCAGCAAGATTTGTGACCTGTTGCCACAAGAAAAGGGCAACCAGTGAAGAACAAACACCATTGTACTTTAACAATTTGCACATCGTTACAACACTGTATATAGACATAATATGACATTTGAAATGTCTTTWRTCTTTTGGAACTTTTGTGAGTATAATGTTTACTGTTAACTTGTATTTTTTATTTCACTTTTGTTTATTATCTACTTCACTTGCTTTGGCAATGTTAACATATGTTTCCCATGCCAATAAAGCCCTTAAATTGAAATTGATAGAGAGAGGGGAGAGAGGTGGAATGGAGAAGAGAGATAGAGGGAGTACGATAAGGAGAGTGGTTGAGAGAAGGGAGGAGTAATGAAGGTATGGTTCATTCTGCTACTCTACCTCTAGTTACACAAAATAGTTTGAGAAGCACATGTTAGGTCTATAATGTGTTGATATAGCTTGGGTACATACAGTATTATTTAAATATTTTTTTTATTGGACATATAAAGAAATACAAATTACAAGTTGAACAGATTTTCCCTTTTTGTTTTTTTACAAATTTACAATTGGAGATAGTATACAATATACATATGCACACAAGTACACATATACACATACACGAGCACAAATCTATCCCTTCCCTCCCACACCCTCCCGTATCCCGTTGGCCAAAAGTGTCACTCCTGATCAATAGAGGGCAACTGTTCAAAAAAGGAAATGAAAGGCTGCCATTTCAAGTCAAAGTTATAGAGGACTCCCGAGTGGTGCAGTGGTCTAAGGCATTGCTAGCTGTGCCGCTAGAGATCCTGGTTCAAGTCCAGGCTCTGCTGCAGCCGGCCGCGACCGGGAGACCCATAGGGCGGCGTACAATTGGCCCATCGTCATCCAGGTTAGGAGAGGGTTTGGCCGGCATCGATGTTCCTGTCCCATCGCACACTAGTGACTCCTGTGGTGGGCCGGGTGCAATGCATGCTGACACGGTCGCCAGGTGTACAGTGTTTCTAACGACACATTAGTGCTTCTGGGTTAAGCGGCCGTTGTGACTTGGCTGGGTTGTGTTTTGGAGGACGCACGGCTCTCGACTTTCGCCTCTCCCGAGTCCGTACGGGAGTTGCAGCGATGGGACAGGACTGTATCTACCAATTGGATACCACGAAAAAGGGGTAAAAAAGAAAAGAAAGTTATCAGTAGAGCCTCTCAAAGTGTATTTAATTTTTTCTAAGTATCTTGACATGTGACAACTAGATGGTGCCATCTACAGAGAAACTGCTAGTATTATAGTAACAATATCCCTCTTTGCTGCCTAAGTTGCAGGCCTCTGGCTAGGAAATGAATAAAACATATAGTAGATGAAGTATCTGAATCCCCATACAAACATAACATAGTCTTTCAGAATAAATTAAAGTCCAAAATACAACTACTGATAACTTTTTAGTTTAGTTATCCAGAGTAAGAGCAAGAGTGTCTAAATATTATATAAATATGCAACACATTTCCCAAGCAGATTCCTCCCTCTCTGACTCCTCCCTACTTCTTAATCATGGCCTGTAATTCATTAAACTATGTGGATAGTAATACTTACACAAAATAGACTAATTAATACACTAGACAATAGCTCTCTCCAGAGTAGTTCTAGATGCTGAACTAAATCCTCGTCACACACACAATGTAAACTGAAGGCCTACAAAACACCTCCTNCCAATAAAGCCCTTAAATTGAAATTGATAGAGAGAGGGGAGAGAGGTGGAATGGAGAAGAGAGATAGAGGGAGTACGATAAGGAGAGTGGTTGAGAGAAGGGAGGAGTAATGAAGGTATGGTTCATTCTGCTACTCTACCTCTAGTTACACAAAATAGTTTGAGAAGCACATGTTAGGTCTATAATGTGTTGATATAGCTTGGGTACATACAGTATTATTTAAATATTTTTTTTATTGGACATATAAAGAAATACAAATTACAAGTTGAACAGATTTTCCCTTTTTGTTTTTTTACAAATTTACAATTGGAGATAGTATACAATATACATATGCACACAAGTACACATATACACATACACGAGCACAAATCTATCCCTTCCCTCCCACACCCTCCCGTATCCCGTTGGCCAAAAGTGTCACTCCTGATCAATAGAGGGCAACTGTTCAAAAAAGGAAATGAAAGGCTGCCATTTCAAGTCAAAGTTATAGAGGACTCCCGAGTGGTGCAGTGGTCTAAGGCATTGCTAGCTGTGCCGCTAGAGATCCTGGTTCAAGTCCAGGCTCTGCTGCAGCCGGCCGCGACCGGGAGACCCATAGGGCGGCGTACAATTGGCCCATCGTCATCCAGGTTAGGAGAGGGTTTGGCCGGCATCGATGTTCCTGTCCCATCGCACACTAGTGACTCCTGTGGTGGGCCGGGTGCAATGCATGCTGACACGGTCGCCAGGTGTACAGTGTTTCTAACGACACATTAGTGCTTCTGGGTTAAGCGGCCGTTGTGACTTGGCTGGGTTGTGTTTTGGAGGACGCACGGCTCTCGACTTTCGCCTCTCCCGAGTCCGTACGGGAGTTGCAGCGATGGGACAGGACTGTATCTACCAATTGGATACCACGAAAAAGGGGTAAAAAAGAAAAGAAAGTTATCAGTAGAGCCTCTCAAAGTGTATTTAATTTTTTCTAAGTATCTTGACATGTGACAACTAGATGGTGCCATCTACAGAGAAACTGCTAGTATTATAGTAACAATATCCCTCTTTGCTGCCTAAGTTGCAGGCCTCTGGCTAGGAAATGAATAAAACATATAGTAGATGAAGTATCTGAATCCCCATACAAACATAACATAGTCTTTCAGAATAAATTAAAGTCCAAAATACAACTACTGATAACTTTTTAGTTTAGTTATCCAGAGTAAGAGCAAGAGTGTCTAAATATTATATAAATATGCAACACATTTCCCAAGCAGATTCCTCCCTCTCTGACTCCTCCCTACTTCTTAATCATGGCCTGTAATTCATTAAACTATGTGGATAGTAATACTTACACAAAATAGACTAATTAATACACTAGACAATAGCTCTCTCCAGAGTAGTTCTAGATGCTGAACTAAATCCTCGTCACACACACAATGTAAACTGAAGGCCTACAAAACACCTCCTCCCAACTTTCAGTCCAGCCTCCTTCACGCAGTACCGTTCTGATAATGTTGTCTATCTTATGACAATAAACGGTTGGTTTCTCTGTAATCTCTGACACCCAGAATTAAAATCTTGCGTAATTGCGTCAGATGCTCGATTAAGCTGTCGGGAAGACATGTTTGAAAATATACCAACAAGCCTAACAAAGTCTTCACCGCTCTTACAGAAACTCTCAGCCAGTTTCTGGGAAGCCTATAAGCCAAGTGTCCTCTCCTCTTTCGAAATTCGAAAGATGCAAGCACCTGCAAAATCAGGATTTGTCCAAGTGATCAGTGACAAAACATCAGCGTAGCAGGAACAAAGTTGCTAGTCAGGCGTTGCATCCTACAGTCTGTCGACAGACCCTTCTACCAGTTATGTTACATGGTACGTGCATCTATCCACAAGAGATTCGTTTCTCTGAAACAACATAAAGTCATGTCATCTCGAGGAGAAAAATTGGGAGATCAGGAGAAAGACAGAGATGATGGACAGAGCAATGTAAAAATCATTTTCTGGAAGGTGATGTAGCTCAAGTACCAAGTTTTTACCCCTTTTTCTCCCCAATTTCGTGGTATCCAATTGGTAGTTACAGTCTTGTCTCATCACTGCAACTCCTGTACGGACTCGGGAGAGGCGAAGGTTGAGAGCTGTGCGTCCTCCGAAACACGACCCAACCAAGCCATACTGCTGCTTGACACAATCCCCACTTAACCCGGAAGCCAGCCGAACCAATGTGTCGGAGGAAACACCGTACACCTGGCGACCGTGTCAGCATGCATGCGCCCGGCCCGCCACAGGAGTCGCTAGAGCGCGATGGGACGTGGACATCCCTGCCGGCCAAACCCTCCCCTAACCCGGACGACGCTGGGCCGATGCTGGGCCAATTGTGCGCCGCCCAAMGGGTCTCCTGCTCGCGGTCGGCTGCGACAGAGCCAGGACTTGAACCAGATCCTCTAGTGGCACAGCTAGCACTGTGATGCAGTGCCTTAGACCACTGCACCACTCGGGAGGCTGTATTGACGACTGGCGTAAACGGCTGGTGTGTGTGAGCTGGGGCTGGTGTGTGTGACTGGGGTAGGCTGATGTGTGTAAACTGGGTAGCTGGTGTGTGCCTGACCTGGAATAGGCTGGTGTGTGTGACTGGGTAGCGCTGGTGGTGTGTGACTGGGTAGGGCTGAATGTGTGTGACTGGGAGTGTGGACAGGCAGGTTGGTAGGTGCCCAGTTTAAAGGACCAATGTGTTGGATAGAACTCACTCTTTCGTTCAGGCACACACACACACCACACACACCCACACCACAACCACACACAACACACACCATACACACACACACACACAACACCACACACACAACAACCCAACACCACACTCACACTCACACTCAACACACTCGAATGATAAAACCGAGTATAAGGTTGGTTAAATGACCCGTGATGTGAGTGAAGAGGATTCATCCTGATCCTTAACGGAGCCTGACATCCTAAACAGAGCAGTGTGTGTGTACGTGAACCATGGCACTTGAACTTAAAGCCACCCACACTCTTTTAGGATTGAGAACCCCCGTTAAGGATCGATTAATCTCACCAATCGGTCATATATATGTTGTTACGTTGTGTGTGTGGTGTGGTGTGTGTGTGTGTGTGTTGTGTTGTGTGTGTGTGTGTGTGTGTGTGTGTTTGTGTGTGTGTGTGTGTGTGTGGTGTGTGGTGTGAGTCGTGCGCTAATGTGTGCTTAATGTACGGTCAAGATACA
>NC_036845.1:5484763-5496207 GCF_002910315.2 Salvelinus sp. IW2-2015
CGGTGTTGTGTACTGGTAGGCTGGGTTGGTGAACTGGTAGCTGGTGTGTGTGTGACTGGGATACTGTTGGAGTGTGTGTGACTGGAGTTAGCGGTCTGTGTCTGATGTAGGCAGCTGTGTACGGTAGCTGGTGTGTGTGACTGGGTAGGTGGATGTGTAGTGACTGGGTTAGGCTGGTGTGTGTGATGGTAGCTTGGGTTGTGACGGGTAGGCGGTTGGTGTGTGACTGGTAGGCGGGTGTCGTAGCTAGCTAGGTGTGTGTGCTCGGGTAGCTGGTGGGTCTGTGACAGGTGCACACAGTTTGGTAGCGTGCACCAGTTTAAGGACCAATGGTTCGGATATAACTCATCTTTCGTTTCACACCAAAGCACGCACGCACGCAGCACGCACGCACGCACGCCACGGCACGCAGCACGCACGCGGCACGCACGCACGCACGCACGCACGCACGCACGCACGCACGCACGCACGCACGCACGCACGCCCTGGCAACGCGCACGCCACGCACGCACCGCACGCACACCACCACACACACAACACACACCACCCACCACACACACACACACACAACACACACACCACAACACACACTACACACACACACACACACACACACACACACACCACAGCCAACGATAAAACAGAGTATGAGAATTGGTATTATAATGACCCGTGATGTGGGTGAAGATTAATCCTTGATCCTTAACGGTGGGCTCATATCCTGGAAGAAGTAGTGTGTGCTTAAGAGTTCGCTGCAATGTCACGTACACACACAACTCCGTTCAGGATGTGAGGTACACATTTCCATACGTCAATACACCATCCGAGTGAGCAGTGTCTAAGCACTGCATTGCAGGCTAGCTGTGCCACTAGAATCATGATTGATTTCCGGTCTGTCGCCCAGGCCGCGACCTGGAAGACCATTAGAGGCGGCGCACAATTGACCCAAGCGATTGCCCTGGCGATAGGGGAAGGTGGTTGGCCACGGCAGGGAATGTCCTTTGTCATAAGATAGACAACATATCAGACGTACTGCCGTGAAGGAGGCTGGACTGAATGTTGGTAGGAGTGTTTTGTAGGCCTTCAGTTTACATTGTGTGTGTGACGATTTAGTCAGCATCTAGAACTACTCTGAGAGAAGCTATTGTCTAGGTTATTAATTAGTACATTTTTGTGTAAGTATAACGATCCGCTAGTTTAATGAATTACAGCCATAATAAGAAGTAGGGAGGAGTCGAGAGGGAGGAATCTGCTTGGGAAATGTGATTGCATATTTTATATAATATTTTAGACCTCTTGCTCTTTACTCTGGATAACTAAACGAAAAATGATCAGTACTGACTAGTTGAAGTCAGAAGTTACATTACACTAGGTTGGAGCATTAAAAACTAGTTTTTCCAACCACTCCACCAAAAATTTCTGTTTAACAAACTATAGTTTTGCCAGTCGTTAGACCATTACCGTACACCTTGTGCATGACACAAGTAATTTTGTTCCAACAATTGTTTACAGACAGAGATATATTTCACTTTATAATTCACTGTATCCAATCCAGGAGTCACAAGTTATACATACACTAAGTACTGTGCCTTTAAACAGCTTGAAAAAGTCGAAGAAAATTGAATTTCAGGGCTTTAGAGCTTCTGAATAGCTTTAATTCACAAATTTGATCAATTGAGATTACGCTTGGATGTATTTCAAGGCCTACTCTCAAACTCAGTTCCTCTTTGCTTACATCATGGCGAAAATCAAAAGAAATCACTAAGACCTCCAGGAAGAAAAATTGTAGACTTCCACAAGTCTGTTCATCCTTGGGAGAATTTCCAAACGCCTGCCGTACACACATTCATCCTGTACAAACATATCACCAAGTATAAAACACCATGGACCATGCAGCCGTTTACATACCGCTCAGCGTAAGAATTGCATTTCTGGTCTCCTAGAGATGAACGATTACTTTGGTGCGAAAAGTGCAAATCAATCCAGACAACAACAGCAAAGACCTTGTGAAGATGCTCTGGAGGACAACAGGTGCAAAGTATCTATATCCACAGTATTAAACAGTTCTAAAAATAAACTGTTATGGCCAGTAATGACCATCATTATGTCTGGAGGAAACAAGGGGGCGGTCTTGCAAGCCGAAGAACACCATCCCACCGTGAAGCACGGTGGGTCTGCGCATGTTGTTGTGGGTGCTTGCTAGCAGGAGGGTGAACCGGTGCCACTTCACAAAATACGATGGCATCATGAGTAGAGGAAATTATAGGGATCATATTGAACGCAACACTCAAGACATCAGTCTGAGTCTTCCAATGGACCATGGGTCTTCCAAAGTGGACAATGCCCAAAGCATATTTCCAAGTTTGTGGCAAATGGATTTAAGGACAACAAATCAACGGTATTGGAGTGGCCTCACCACAGCCCTGACTTCAATCCCGATAGACAATTTGTGGGCAAACTAAAAAAGCATGTGCCGAGCAAGGAGGGCCTACAACACTGACTCAGTTACACCAGCTCTTTCAGGGGACATGGGGCCAAAATTCACCCAACTTATTGTGGGAACTTTGGAAGGCTACACGAAACATATTGACCCAAGTTAATACAATTTTACAGGCACATGCTACAAAATACTAATTAGAGTTGTATTAAACTTATGACCCACTGGGAATGTGATGAGAAGAAATAAAGTGGTGATCCTAACGACACTAAGAAAGGGGAATCTTTACGAGGATTAAATGTCAGGAATTGTGAAAACCTGAGTTGAAATTTATTTGCTGAGGTGTATTACATTCTACTTCAACTCTAGTTGTAGTTTGGACTTTTAATATTATTCTCAAAATATATGTTTAGTCCTGTATGGATTCAAGATATTTCATCTACTACCGCGACCATTCAAAAGTTTGGTCACTTAGGAATTACCTTGTTTTTGAATTGAACGCAAGTTTTTCCAAAAAATAACATTCAACATTGATCAAAAATTAGTTCAGAATTGTTTATGTTGTAACATATGACTATTGTAGTCGTAAATGGCTGATTTTTCAAATTGAAAATATCTACATAGGGTACAGAGGACATTATCAGCAACCAATCACTTCCTTTGTTTCAATGGCAGGTTTGTTTAGCTAATCCAAGTTATATCATTGTAACAAGGCTAATGATCATTAGAAAACCCTTTTGCAATTATGTTAGCACAGCTGAACACTGTATCCGGAGCATCACCAATTTTGTGGTGCATCTACAGGCTCAAAAATGGCCAAAACAAATACTTTTCTTCTGAAAACTCATCATCTATTCTTGTCTGAAAAATGAAGGCCTTCCATGCGAGAAAATGCCAAGAAACTGAAGATCTTGGAAACACACGCTGTAATGTCCCACTCCAATTCACAAACGTGCAAATTGGCGCTAACCAGAATCAGAAAGACTGGAGCCCCGGTGCACAACTGCAGCAAGAGAAGACAACTACATTATGTGTTAGGTTTGAGAGACAGACGCCAGCACAAGTACCAATCAACTGAGCAAACATATACAAACTTTAAATGTACCCGCCAAAACCAGGCAATCTCAACCGTCAACAGATGAAAGGCGACTCAGGAATGCTGAACTTCTAGCAGTGGGTTCAAAGAAAAGCCATATCTCAGCACCGGCCAAATAAAAAGAAAAGATTAAGAATGGGCCAAGGAAGACACAGCACTGAACAGCAGAACTTTGATCTAGAAAGCCAGAACCCCGGATCCACTTTCTGTGACATTGAGACTGGTTGTTTTCGGGTAGTATTTAAACTTTATTTATATAGGGGCAGCATTATTCACTTTTGGATGAATTAGCCGTGCCCATATGAACTGCCCTCCTACTCTGTTCCCACGATACTAAAAATATGCATATATTACTACTATTGATATAAAAACACTCATCTCTCTCTTCAGCCTACCCAGTCACACACACCAGCCTACCCAGTCACACACACCAGCCTACCCAGTCACACACATGGCTCTTAGGCCAATGAATATATAATGATGCCAGTGGCACTGTTGGCTCCTCAGCTTCCCGGCACTGGTTCTGTGTCAGCTCAGCGGAATATGAATATGGATATTGGAATGTACCCAGTGGGCTACAGCTGGGAGGGAGGGGATTTTTTACAGCCTTAATTACACACTATGTTATAATTATCCTCCCTTCCTTCTCTCTCCTTTCTCTTTCTCTCCTTTCTCTTTCTCTCTTTCTATGCCACTGTAACCTTGAGAAAATATAATGATGGAGATATATATTTTTTTGTTTTGTTTAATAGAGGTAGCTGCTASCTACCTGAGGTCTTCAGTTGTGCTTTTTGTTCAACAACAAGGCTATGGTTTGTTGTCTAACCAGTGTGACCTGTATCGCTGTGTAAACATGTTTAGTGTCACAGGGGATCATAAACCCTTGTAACCTCTTATTACCACAGGCTACATGCTATTTGAGAGTTTTCAGTGTGTCATAACATTCCCCAATAATAGTGCATGACAGCCATGACCAACCTCTCCCATCCCACCACCATAACGTCACCTTGTGCAGTGTGTGTGTGTGTGTGTATATGATAAGGATCCACCTTTAGCCAGCAATGCCCCCCCTGTGTCACTGACTGTCCCCAACCACAAGACACCCCACCACACACACATATCTTTCTTTCATTCTCTCACATTCTTTCTTTCATTCTCTCTCTCTTTCTTACTTTCTCTCTCTCTCCCCCTTTCCTAAATTAGCTCTATATCTGTCATGCCCTGTGTCTCCATTTGCCTATAATCTCATTACAGGGAGAGAGAGAGGGGGGAATGTACAGAAATAGATTGGTATGTTCCAGCTCATTTCCTCACTAAATTCAGCCGTTTATGGCACAATAAAGCCACTTTCAGCCTGCTCTGCCACCAGCCCTGTGGAGTGTGTGTATCTGTAAGTGTCATGGTGAAGGGGTAACATGTTTAATGCTGGTTAGGGGGAGGGACTGTTGCTCTGGGCCTGTTTAGTGCTGGTTAGGGAGAGGGACTGTTGCTCTGGGCCTGTTTAGTGTTGGTTAGGGAGAGGGACTGTTGCTCTGGGCCTGTTTAGTGCTGGTTAGGGAGAGGGACTGTTGCTCTGGGCCTGTTTAGTGCTGGTTAGGTTCCTCCCGTCATCCACCTAGGGAGTAAAACAAAGAGCAGGATTGGGCTTGGGGCTTTGGTCTCCCCCAGGACCCTGAGCGGCTGGCAGAGAGGTGTCTGTTTAGCATCTGTCAGAAAAGACACGATGGAGCCAAATGGAGGTTCAGTCAACATCAGTACTGGGATCAGGAGGCCTGTCACCTCACTGCACGCACCGCCTGGGGCGACACACACACACACACACACCACACACCACACACACACACCACACACACCCCACCACACAACACACACACACACACCACATACACACACACACACACAACACACACACACACACACACACACACACACTGGTCAACGCACCATCAAATCACAGCCCCTTCTCTTCACTTGTCATGGAGCTCCCATCTGAGCTTGGATCTGCTGGGCTGTGACAGAATACAATAGCTCAGTGGACAGCAACTGTAACTCTGCACATACATGGTTTTGGCTAGAGAGAGAGAGAGGAAGTTTGATGTTCTGCGAGGGGGGGAGAGGCCAGATGTTTACCATTGACACCTAAGATGTTCAAATAGGAGGGTTTTGTATACTGTTACATGAACACATTCAGTGGGTGTGAGAGCACAGTATACACTACTGTACTATACAGTTACAGTATCATTTGAGGGTGTGCTTCAGCATGTGGTTTATTTCCCCCCTCCTTCTCTCTCTCTCTCTCTTCTCTCTCTCTCTCTCTCTCTCTCGTCTCTTTCTCTCTCTCTCTCATCTCTTCTCTCTCTCTCTCTCTCTCTCCTCTCTCTCTCTCTCTTCTGTCTCTCTCTCTCTCTCTCTCTCCCTCTCTCTCTCTCTCTCTCTCTCTCTTCTCTCTCCTGTCTTCTCCTCGTTCTCCTAGCTCTTCTTTCTCTTCACACTCTCTCAACTTCAGCTACTCGTTTGTGCGCCTCTCTCTCTCTCCTCTCATTCATCACTTACTCTCTCTTCCTCTTTCTATCGCTCTCTCTATGATAAGTGAATCATGTTTGGAGAAAAAATATTTCATGAAGGACTTTAAAAGCTGTTTTCCATCCGTCCATTCTCGTCCCTAGACAGAGAATCCCGCCAAATCACTGCATCCACAGATTAAGTTTTTCTAATATTCGGTGACACAGACCTTATAAATAGCTGCAGATGGCACTATACGCATCCGCCCTCCTCTGCCTCCCCTCCCAGCCCCAGTCTTGAGGCAGGTTCTTAGGGGTGGAGACCCAGAGGATGAAATAGGGATTTAGACCCGATCAGGAGGGGGGTAAGACCAGAGGCCTGCTGGGTTTAGTCCTGGCTGGGCTGGGACCTCCAGGCACTGTCTCTCTCTGACAAAGACAATATGTTCCTCTCCCTCTACTCTCTGAAACAGAGCCTCTCATTACTCACACAATCTGAAGACAAGACCATCATGACAGATACAGAATACAGTGTGTGTGTGTGTGTGTGTGTGTGTGTGTGTGTGTGTGTGTGTGTGGTGTGTGTGTGTGTGTGTGTGTGTGTGTGTGTGTGTGTGTGTGTGTGTGTGTGTGTGTGTGTGTGTGTGTGTGTGTGTGTGTGGCGTTTCAAAACAGGAGGTAAACAGACAGAATACTGAGAAGAGGAGTCTGAGATGTGGGGATAGAATGGTTTAAAGGACAGCGGAGGAGTCACACCCAGCTGGGAGACTGTGGGGTTAGGCACACAAATGTGCCAAATGCAACCTATAACAGCCACCCCTTAGGGCTCTGGTCAAAAGTAGTGCACTATATATGGTGCCAAAAGTAGTGCACTATTAGGGTAGGTGCCATTTGGGATGCTGACGGAGTCTTAGTGGCTGAGTAAATTTAGACCTTGGTGTGTGGCACAGAACTTACTATACTCTCTCTGTTTTGGTTTCCTGCAAGCTCAACTTCCCAACACTGGCACGAGAGTTCACAGAACATTGCACCATTTTGGAAATATTGTAATGGATGGTTTGTTTGAAAAGACAACTGCAAGGTCAGATTCTCGCGTGTTGTGAGGTGATTCTTATAGTCACATCTGCCAGACTCCGAAGAGCAACGAGAGGGGGCGTTGACCGTTGAGAACATGGCATATCCTAGAGGGAGGACATTGTTTCAACAATCCACACACTTGAACAATTTGTGCCAAAAATTGGTTCCCCAGAGTCTGAATGTCTGCCTGCTTACTATATTACCTCTTACTTCCGGGGCTCCGTTCACAGCAGTCTCAGTCCACTAATATGGTGCTCCAGACAATATGCTCTATCTCAATATACAATTGTTCTCTCATATAGCAACATGTTCTCTTCTTACAATTATGTCTTCTCAAGATGTCGCTAATATCAGAAGTGTTCTGTCTCAATAAAAGTCGCAATACAAATGTTCTGTCTCATATACAAATGTCCTTCAATGTATGTCTGTCTCAATATACAGACCTGTTTCTCTCACATCTCATCTTATAACAGACTTTTCTCGTCTCATATATACAATAGTTTTGTCTCAATATTACATATGTTCTGTCTCATATATTTTCTGCAAAACAATGTTCGTCTCAATATACACATGTTTCTGTCTCATATCTAATTCTAAAAGTTCTGTCAATATACCATTCTGCTGTCCTCAATATACGAAGCATGCGTTCTGTCTCAATATTACAATTGTTCTGGGTCTTGGAATCAAACATTGTTCTGTCTAATATACAAGATGTTCTGTCTCAATAACTCAAGTATATCTAATTCAATTGTTCTGTTATACAAAGTGTCTGCATATATATGTTTGGTCTCAATTTATACAGTCTGCATTACAAGAATGTTGCTGGTCTAATCAACGTTTTCAATATACCATGTTCCATAAATTGTTCTGTCTCTAACATATTCTGTATAACAATAATGTTTCTAAATGTTCGTCCTCAATATACAAGTATCGCTCATTAAAAGTTCTGGTTCAATATCAGATATGTTCTGTCTCAATATCATATGTTCTGTCTCAATTTGATACCAAAGTTTCTGTCCGTTCAATATACAAACCAGTGTTTCTCCTCGAATCGATTGACAAAAAGACAGTGTTTCTCTCTCAATATAAGTTATGTTCTGTCCTGCAATGATACAGATTGTTTCTGTCTCCCAATATCGATATGTTTCTTGGTCTCAATATACGAATTGTTCTGTCTCCATATACAAATTGTTCTGTCCTCAATATCAACATGTTTTCTGTCTCAATATACAATATCGGTTCTGTCTCAATATTAAATGATGTTCTGTCCCTCCATATCCAGGACATGTTCTGTCTCAATATTACAGGATGTTCTGTCTCAAATATGCCAGGATTAATGTTCTGCTGTCCTCAATATAACAAGATGTTTTGGTCTCAAGTATACAATTTGTTTGTCTCAAAATACATATGTTCTAATCGTAAATCTCTATTACACTGTGACTCCATTTTGCTCAGTCCGGGCCCCCCTACAGATCCAGAGCATATTTATAGGGATCGCACGACGCAGGCGCAGAGCAACAGTCCTTCTTCCCTCTACACCACACTAGAGGCCCAGTACGGCTAAGTCCCCCTCCCCTAATCAAGCACCTAAACTAAAGGCCCCAGAAGCAAACGTCCCTGCTCCCAACCCAGGCACCTAAACAGGCCGCAGAGCAAACAGTCCCTCTCCATATACCAGCGAGCCTTATAAACATGGGGCCACAGGAGGCAAAGACATCTCTCTAGTCTGCCCTTACCAGCACCTAAACAGGCCCAGAGCACAGAGTCCTCCTAACAGCAGCACTTAAACAGGCCCAGGAGCAACTAGTCCCTCTGCCCTTAACCACAGCACTAAACATCGCCAGGAGCAACAGTGTGCCCTCTCCCTAACCACACTAAGCTAAGGCAGGCCCAGACATCAACAAGTCTCCCCTAACGCAAGCACTAAAACCCCAAGAGCTCAACAGTCGCCTCTCCCTAAACGCAACACTAACTCAGGGCCCAGAGCGAACAGTCGCCGTCTTCCAAACTAGAACCAGCACTAAAGCCGGCCCAGAGGCAACAGTCCCTCCACCTAAACGCAGCAAAACAAGGCCCTAGAGCAAGCAGTTCCCTCCGCTAACAGCGCTAAAACAGGTTTCCCAGAGCACATCAGACGGTCCCTCTCCCTAACCAGCACTAAAACACGGCCCAGAGAGTCCCTCTCCTAACCAGACTAACGAGGCCCAGAGCAAGAGTCCCTCTCTCCACTAACCACACTAAACACGCCCCGAGCAAGTCCCTCCCCTAACCCTAACGCAAACACTAAACCAGGCCGCAGAGCAACAGTCCCTCTCCCTAACCAACACTAAACAGCCGCAGAGCAACAGTCCCTCTCCTAACCAGCACTAAACAGGCCCAGAGGCAACGTGTCCCTCCCCTCTAAACCTAACACACACCAAAACAACAGTCCTAAGAACAGTTACGCTACCCCCCCTTCACCATGACACTTACAGTACACAACACTCCACAGGGCTGGTGGCAGAGCAGGCTGAAAGTGGCTTTATTGTGCCTAAACGGCTGTGATTTAGTGAGGAAATGAGCTGGAACATACCAATCTATTTCTGTACATGCCCCCTCTCTCTCTCTCCTGTAATGAGATTATAGGCAAATGGAGAACAGGGCATACAGATATAGAGCTAATTTAGGAAAGGGGGAGAGAGAGAGAAAGTAAGAAGGAGAGAGAATGAAAGAGAAGAAGTGAGAGAAGAAAGAAGATATGGTGTGTGGTGGGGTGTCTTGGGTTGGGGACAGTCAGTGACACAGGGGGGCATTGCTGGCTAAAGGTGGATCCTTATTTCTTTTATATACCACACACACACACACACTGCACATGGTGACGTTATGTGGTGGGATGGGAGAGGTTGTCTGGCTGTCATGCACATTATTGGGGAATGCTTTGAACACTGCAATACTCTCAAATAGCATGTAGCCTGGTGGTAATAAGAGGTTACAAGGGTTTTTTCTCCCCTGTGACACTACTAAACATGTTTACACAGCGATACAGGTCACACTGGTTAGACAACAAACCATAGCTTGTTTGTTGAACAAAAAGCACAACTGAAGACTCAGGTAGCTGGTAGCAGCTACCTCTATTAAACAAACAAAAAATATATATCTCCATCATTATATTTTCTCAAGGTTACTGTGGCATAGAAAGAGAGAAAGAGAGAAAGAGAAAGAGAAGAGAGGAAAGGAAGGGAGGGATATTATAACATTGTGTGTAATTAGGCTGTAAAATCCCCTCCCTCCTCCAGCTGTAGCCCACTGGTACATTCCAAATCCATATTCATTTCCGCTGAGTAAGCTGACACAGAAAGTGAACCAGTGCTGGGAGCTGAGAGCCAACAGTCGCACTGGCATCATTACATTATTCATTTCTGGCTCTACGAGCTATGTGTGTGACCTGGGGTAGGCTTGGTGTGTGTGAACTGGGTAGGCTGGTGTGTGTGATGGGTACGGCTGTTGATGTGTGTGGACTGGGTAGGCTGGTGTGTGTGTGTAGGTGCTGGTGTGTGTGACTGGGTAGGCTGGTGTGCTGGTGACTGGGTTAGGCTGGTGTGTGTGACCTGGGTAGGCTTGGTGTGGTGTGACTGGGTAAGGCTGGTGTGTGTGCTGGGTAGGCTGGTGTGTGTGACTGGGTCAGGCTAGGTGTGTGTGACTGGGTAGGCTGGTGGTGTTGTGACTGGGTTAGGCTGGTGTGGGTGTGACTGGTTAGGGCTTGATGGTGTGTGACTGGGAGTGGTGGACGAGGCAGGGATATGGGTAAGGTGCCGCCACAGTTTACAGGAGTGGTATTTCCAATGTGTTGGATAATGAACTACTCTTGGTCGTTCATACAGCCAGGTCATCAGCACCACAGTCAACACCAACCACACACAGCACACACCGCACACCACCACACACACGACCACACAGCAACACCATCACACGACACCGACACATTCACTTCACACTCACACTCACGACATCAACACTGCGAATGATAACCGAGTATAGGTTGGTTAAATGAGCCCGTGATGTGAGTGAAAGATTCATCCGTGAGTCCCTGTAGACCGGGCGTCTGGACATTCTAAATCCAGAGCATGTGTGTGTACGTGACATGACGAACTCTATGCTAAGGCACACACACACTACTGCTGTGTTAGGATGTGAGAAGCCGTTAAGGATGCTCACATGTCTAGTGTGTGTCGTGGTGGTGTGTGTGTGGTGTGTGTGTGTGTGTGGGTGTGTGGTGTGTGTGTTGTGTGTGTGGTGGTGTGTGTGTGTGTGTGTGTGTGTGGTTGTTATGGTGGTGCCGCTAAATCGTGTGCGA
>NC_036845.1:5496232-5499744 GCF_002910315.2 Salvelinus sp. IW2-2015
TGGGATTCAAGATACCAATATTCTGTCTCAATAACAACATGTTCATGTCTCAATATACAAGATGTTTCTGTCTCAATATACAATATTGTACATGCTCAATATACAAGCATGGCTGTCCAATATACAATATGCTTTGTCTCAAATACACAAATTTCTATCTAAATCTCCTATTAACACTGAACTCATTTTGCCTCAGCACGGCCCTCAGACTCCCAGAAGGCCATATTTATAGGAATACTTACAACGACAGCCCCAGCACAGCACAAACAGTCCCTCTCCCTGACCAAAGCACTAAAACAGAGCCCAGACAGCAAACGGTCCCCTCTCTAACCAGCACTAACATAGCTACGGTCCCTCTCCGCGCCTAACCCCAGCACTACAACAGGCCCAGCAGCAACAGTCCCTCGTCCCTAACCGCAACTAAACAGCCAGAGCACAAACAAGTGCCTCTCCCTCACCAGCAAAACAGACCAGAAGCACAGTCCTCCACCTAAACCAGCACTAACAGGCCCAGAGCCAACGGTCCCTCTCCCTTAAACCAGACTAAACAGCGCCCAGAACAGCAACCAAGTCCCTCCCCTAACTCAGCACTACACAAGGCCCAGGATCAATAACAGTCCCTTCACCTAAAACCAGCAGTAAATAGGCCCAGAGCACAGTCCCTCTCGGCTCCCTAACCAACACTAACCAGGCCCAGACAACTTGGTTTAAGTTCCCTCTCCAACCACAAACCACTTAAACAGAAGGGCCCATCAGAGCAACAAGTCCCTCTTCCTAACCCAGCACCAAAAAGCCAGAGCAACAGTCCTCTCCCTAGCACCAACTTAAACAGGCCCAGACACAGTCCCTCTCCTAACAGCACTAAACAGCGCCAACGGTAAGCAACAGTCCCTCCTACCCTTAACAGCATAACAAGCCAGAGCAACGTCCCTCTCCCTAACCACACTAAACAGGCCCCCAGAGCCAACAGTCCTTCAGCCACTAACCACGCACTTAAAAGGCCTCCCAGAGATACAGTCCCCTCCCTAACTATCATACACTAAAGGACAGGCGCCAGGGCAGACAGTCTCTCTTCTCCATGACCAAAACTAAGACAGCCCAGAGCAACAAGTCCCTCCAAAAACTACAAGCACCATCAAAAGCGCACAGCAGACAGTCCCGTCTCCCTAACCAAGACTATAACACAGCAGAGCAACAGTCCCCGTCCCCTACCCAGCCCAGTAAATAGCGCCAGAGACAGTGCCTCCTGCATAACGCCAACACACTAACCAAGGCCCAGAGCAACAGTTCCCTTCTTCCATAACCAACACTAAACAGGCACAGAGAACCCAGGCAAACAAGTCCTTCTCGCTAACCAGCGATAAACAGTCCAGCAAGCCATACAGATCCCTCTCCTAACCACAGCCTTAACAGTGCCTCAGAGCAAACAAGTCCTCTCGCCTACCAGACCTAACAGGCTCGACAAACAGTCTTACCATACACGGCCCAAGTAGAACTACAGTCCCCTCCTCCTAACACACGCACTAACAGGCCCAGGGGAAGCCTGACCTAACACATAGCCCCAAGACGTCCTCCCACCCTAGCGCACCTAAACAGGCCCAGAGCAACAGTCCTCTCCATAACCAGCACCTCTTCAAACAGGCAACAGAGCAACAGAGTCCTCTTCCCTTAACCAGCACTAAACAGGCCCAGAGCAACAGTGCTCCTCTCCCTAACCAGCACTAAACAGGCCCAGGAGCAACAGTCCTCTCCCTAACCAAGCATAAACATGCCCAGAGCAACAGTCCCTCTCCCTAACCACACTAAGCTAAACAGAAGGCCCAGAGCAGCAACAGTCCCTCTCCCTAACCAACACTAAACACCCAGAGCAAACAGTCCCTCTCCCTAACCACGCACTAAACAGGCCCAGAGCAACAGTCCCTCTCACCTAACCAGCACTAAACAGGCCCAGAGCAACAGTCCCTCTACCTAACCAGCACAAACAGGCCCAGAGCAACAGTCCCTCTACCTAACCAGCCACTAAACAGGCCCAGACAATCCCTCTACTCCCTAACCAGCACTAAACAGCCCAGACAACGGATCCTCTACCTAACCAGCACTAAACAGGCCCAGAGCAACGTCTCCTCCACCTAACCAAGCACTAAACACGCCCGAGCAAACAGTCCCTCCCCTAACAGCACTAAACGATGGCCAGAAGCAAACATCCCTCTCAGGGCTCTGGCAGCTAAACGAGGCCCAGAGGGGGGAGAGAGAGAGAGACACCCCACTAGAGGCTAAGGGGTGGATCATTCCCTCCATCGACTCAGCACACTCCTCTCATGGTTATGGAAATGAGAAGTCCTATAACATCCATTATGTACCTCAGCATCTTTCCCTGTCCTTGACCTTGCACTTCATCTGTATCTGATGAAGCGTAGAAACCTATGCTTTTTCCAATGCATTTTCCAGGCAGAACGTAACTCCACAGTGAATGTGATACTAGTAGCTTCTCCTTAGATCATTCCTTCACAGTGACCGTACTCCAGTAGTTTACAGAACAGAAGCAGTAGAAGACAGCAGACTGATCCTCCAACAGCAGCCTACCCATAAACCCCTGGGCCTAGGCTGGGCTGGACGGAGAAAGAACCAGGGCGGTCTCTGAGTTTAGAGGGATACTTCCTACCTCCTCTCTCCTCCTCCATTCTCCTTCTCTTTCCTCCTCTTTCCTCCTGTCTCCTCTCTCCTTCTCTTTCCCCCTCTTTCCTCCTGTCTCCTCTCTCCTCTTTCCTCCCGTCTCCTCCTCTCTCCTTAGCTTTCCTCCTCTCTCCTCCTGTCTCCTCTCTCCTCTTTCCTCCCGTCTCCTCCTCTCTCCTTAGCTTTCCTCCTCTCTCCTCCTCTTTCCTCCTCTCTCCTCTTCTCTCCTTCTCTTTCCTCGTGTCTCCTCCTCTCTCCTTCTCTTTCCTTTACCCATGTTTTACACACACAGACACACACACACTTTACCTACGGACACTTTACACACACAAACAGACACACACTTAACCCATGCTCACTTTACGCACACAAACTTTAAACACACACAGAGGCAGCAAGTTACTGAAGTTGTCGTGAGAGTGGATGGTGTAGTTAATTGTTCTTTTCACCTTGGGTTTGGCTGGCGGAGGCCTAAATTGGCTCCACAATACTAACGGACCTCTAATGAAACATTTAAGCTGTTCATTAAGCCAAGTTCCAGACCGTTGTTTACCTTCACCTCACAAAGCACGCCATCCATCGCCGTCTCACAAAGCACGCCATCCATCACCGTCTCACAAAGCACGCCATCCATCGCCGTCTCACAAAGCACGCCATCCATCGCCGTCTCACAAGGCACGCCATCCATCGCCGTCTCACAAAGCACGCCATCCATCGCCGTCTCACAAAGCACGCCATCCATCGCCCACGGAAGAGAGATGCGTGCTTTTGTGAGACGGCGATGGTGGGCGTGCTTTGTGAGATGGGATGGGGATGGCGTGCTTTGTGAGCGCGATGGA
>NC_036845.1:5501637-5502707 GCF_002910315.2 Salvelinus sp. IW2-2015
CATGTCCATGCTAATGGTTCTGCTTTCATTTCTCCACTGGGTGTGATTTAGCCAGCTAAGTGTTAATGTGTGTGTGTGGGTGTGGCTAGCTGGAGCTCTGGCTGCTGGGTTGGGTGGAAAGGGCAGGGGGAGTTTTGGTAGAACCAGGTAGTTTTACAGTAGTAAGTCATGATAGACAGAGTAGGAGAGAGGTAGGGATGGAGAGAGGGTGAGTGAGGTTGTCTGTCCATATGTACTGTCACTGTAGTGTTATATGGGAAGAGCAAACAGAGGCATGTCCTTAGTTTGGGCCCTGGAGGGAAGATGTCAACTTCCTTCTTGATCTACTTACTGCAAGCCACCTGTAATCTGTAGTGTTCTATATAGAACTGTGCACGTATACTGTACTGCATCAGATCCATGTTTACAATAGAATAATAATATATGCCATTTAGCAGACACATTTGTCCAAAGCGACTTACAGTCATCCGTGCATTCATTTGTATGTATGTGTGGCTCTGGGAATCAAACCCACAATCCTGACGTTTCAAGCGCCATGCTCTACCAACTGAGCCATACATGACCGTGTATAGAATAAAATAGTATATTGTAGCATCATTATTAAAACATGAATATGCAAATGAACTGTAAAGCCCTTGTCAATGGTCTGCATTATGCTAGAGCAGGCTGTCTTAGCTACTGTCTGCCTCCAGTACGTATCACAGCCTCCTGTACGTATCACAGACTCCTGTACGTATCACAGCCTCCTGTACGTATCACAGACTCCTGTACGTATCACAGACTCCTGTACGTATCACAGACTCCTGTGCGTATCACAGCCTCCTGTACGTATCACAGCCTCCTGTACGTATCACAGCCTCCTGTACGTATCACAGCCTCCTGTACGTATCACAGCCTCCTGTACGTATCACAGACTCCTGTACGTATCACAGCCTCCTGTACGTATCACAGCCTCCTGTACGTATCACAGCCTCCTGTACGTATCACAGCCTCCTGTACTTATCACAGCCTCCTGTACGTATCACAGCCTCCTGTGCGTATCACAGCCTCCTGTGCGTATCACAGCCTCC
>NC_036845.1:5504906-5512406 GCF_002910315.2 Salvelinus sp. IW2-2015
CAGATGTGTCAAACAGTGGGGTATGTGGTCCAGGAACATGAGGAATAGAAAGACATCTATCCATATGTAGAATAGACCTCTTCTTCTGAGACCCAACCCAGAGAGAACGTTCTTGAGAAAAGAAGGAGAAGGTGAGTCGTTAGTTATTCCTTTAGTCCATGATTTCACCGAAGAATTTTTTCTTCTTCCCTCTGTAGTCTTTGAAAACTACCACATTAGCATCAAAGTTTTCGGAAACCCACCAGACGTTTGTCCTTTCTCAATTGTGCCACCACAGATCTAAGCTAGCGAACAAACCCTCACCTCCACTGCCTCACACTTCACACACACAAACACACACACAGGAACTGGTTTAACTTAACCCCTCTGCCCAGAGAGAAGAGAGAGAAGAGAGAAGAGACAGCTGTGCGTAGCTGTGTTATCCTCACTAGTCAGCTAGCTAGCCCATGCATGGTGCCTCTGTCTGTTCTGAGGTAGGAGATAGCGTGTGAGGCTTAAGCCAGTGCTGGAATAAAAAACTTTTCCCATATACCACCCGTGTGGGTCATCGGCCAATTCCTTTGGAATCTGCATTCATGTGACAGCCGGGGGCCTGAAGTGGAGTGGCTGCTTCCTGTACCCCTAACCCCTTCTACAAACCTGTGCCTGTGTGTGTTGTGCTCTGTGTGGTGTGTGTGTGTGTGTGTGTGTGTGTGTGTGTGTGTGTGTGTGTGTGTGTGTGTGGTTGTGTGTGTGTGTGTGTGTGGTGTGTGTGTGTGGTTGTGGGTGTGTGTGGTGTGTGTGTATGTGTGTGTGTGTGCTGTGTGTGTGGTGTGTTAACCAGAAGCTGCCCCACAAGAGTATTAATAACTTAACACAAATCTTGACCAAAACTGGTGACATTGTTTATTAACCTTTATTTAACTAGGCAAGTCAGGTGTTACAAACAAAATTCTTAATTTCAATGACAGCCTGGAACAGTTCTCACGTCTCTCTCTCTCTCCCTCTCTCTCTCTCTCCTCTCTCTCTCTCTCTCTTTCTCTCTCTTCCTCTCTCTCTTCCTTCTCTCTCTCTCTCTCTCTCTCTCTCTCGCTTCATCTCTCTCTCCTCCTCTCTCTCTCTCTCTCTCCTCTCTCTCCTCTCTCTTCCTCTCTCTCTTCTCTCTCTCTCTCTCTCTCTCTCTCTTCCTCTCTCTCTCTCTCTCTTCGTCTCTCTCATCTCTCTCTCTCTCTCTCTCTCCATATGTCATATTCATATTTCATTAGGCCCAGTCATGTTAGCCCTGGCAGCAGTGGTGTATGGATATGTAGAGTGCTGTTTTATTGGAGGGAGCGTAGTACTGAGACAGGCTATAGGATTATAGACTGGTAAACATTAGGCTGCCCTGCCTGACTGGCTCTGGTACTCACACTGTTTTTATTAGTGATAAACCATGGCTGGAACCCTACCAGAAAAACCACCACAGACAAGCTCCATGTCTTGTTAAATAAATGTACATGTAAAGGGCATTCCTCTAAGCAAACAGGTGGGAAGATTTCTGTTAGTCCGTTAAAGCACAGAAAGCAATCTGCAAACCACCGATGGAACCCACGACTCTGGGATGATTTGACTGTGTGTGTGAGAGAGAGAGAGAGAGAGTGTATGATTTAGATGATTTAGGCATTCTAAATGGTTAATTATTGTTACAAGTACACTGGAAACGGCTGCTCATGTAAGACCAGTGAAGTCTGCAGTAGCCATGGCAACCCAACACAGCAGTAGCCATAACACAGCATTCCTGTCATTCTAATGACGGGGAACTTTTAAGTCCAGTCTACATCCAATAAGGAACCTTTGGGGTTTTTAATTAAACCTGTGCTTTAAAGAAATGGAAATGATTTGTTTTAATTAAAATCACTCCAAATCCTCAATTCACAAACACAAACACACACACACACCTACACACCCACCCACACAGTTTATAGCCCAGCACATAAAACAGTTTGTTAAAGCATCAGGGCTGTCTCAGCTGAGGGTGTTGTGTGAGTGATGTTTAATGGCGGGCTGACGCACCTCATTACCCCGGGATCAGACACGCTGTGGGAGTTAGGGGTCAGAGGGCGTGACCTCTGGAGGGAGAGTAGGCAGGGGGTGTCAGCCTGCCTCAGTCAAGCTTGCCTGACTACCAATGTAGAGAAACTCCTGTTAATTCAGGGTGTTTTGGATTGATATTAATCTGTAGAATTTAGAACCAAATTGTAAAAAGAGACCTGTAAAAATGTAATTGAGTACGGTTATTTGCACACAGTATTGCGATTATTGTGGATAGTCAGATTAATATAATAGTTTGATTAAAACTTTTACATGCTTTGCAAGAAAATCGATTTCCCTAATAATACTGTTAACATGGACACATTTGAAATCAGGCTACTGGTGGGACTCTGATAAATGCAGAAAATCACCAATCAAAATAAACGTTTTTGAGTCTGTTGGGACATATAAAGTTTGTATGTGAAAACTACTTCTAAGACACATACATACAGTTGTTCCAAACTGACTTCACTTGTGCTAAAGAGGGAGGTTCGCTGGGCTGGTGCTAGCATATGCCCAGATCWAATACACCGCCGGAACGCCGATTAAGGTCTTTTTTTTACATGTCCTAATCATTTGAAAGATTGCTCAGAACACCAGGTGTTTTAATCGGCGTATGCTTACTATGATTTTGACCGTACGCCGATTAAGCTTAGCAGAGCAAGGTGTTTACATGACTAATGCATAATCTAAATTATTAGTGTGCATGTAAACATACTTATTGATAAGCTAGTTAGGCCTATTTGAAGTATTTGACTGTTTTAAAACCCCTCAGTGTTTTTTGTCTACATTATTATGTCCATGGTGTTGATATGCTACTTAGGCTTATTTGAAGTGTGTTAGTATTCTGCAACACCTGAGAGGTTTGTCTCCGTTCTCTGAGGTGTTCATCTGGGGTTATTAGTATTTCCAAAGCTGCTGCTTCACGGTAGTGACAGGCTCTTTGATCAGGCAGATATAAGGGATGAAAGGTGTGTGTGTTGAGGAGGGGATTGTCTGGGGAGCG
Organism: Salvelinus sp. IW2-2015; assembly: GCF_002910315.2. Classification (NCBI taxonomy): domain Eukaryota; kingdom Metazoa; phylum Chordata; class Actinopteri; order Salmoniformes; family Salmonidae; genus Salvelinus; species Salvelinus sp. IW2-2015. The sequence continues at coordinate 5,507,962 of NC_036845.1, forward strand.
ACCCGCTCACTGCAAGACTGACTGGCTGCCCGATGAACATCTAGAGGAGAACTGTGCTGATATTTGAACATGGCCTCAGAGAGACTGTGATGTGGGGGGAGAGGGGGGAGTGGGATTGGGATTGGGGAGAAAAGGGGGAGCAGGCTACAAACGCGGGTGTGGGCGAGTGGAGGGGGAAGGGTGATCAGAGAGAGAGAGAAGTTAGCTTGTGTTTTTTTTTTTTAAGTAGTCACATCTACCATTACTGGTATCTCCATTTTGCTCCCAACCCCCATTCTTATTCTCTCTCTCTCTCAATCTCTGTCTCCATTGTTAAATATCCCACCACCCAGCACTAAGCACTTTCCCTTCTTAATGATGTCATTGTGTGTGTGGGGGGAGGGGTCTCTGTCTATTCACCATTGTATGACAGACAACAGCTGGCCCTATTGGACATGGCCACGCCCTACAAATCCTACCCATCTGGTTCCTTAAGAGGAACCCCCTACACACACACACACACAAACACTCACTCACTCACTCACACACACTCACACGCACTCATCTTCAGTACTTTTTCATCCCACAGGACTGGAACCCTACATCTGTTCTTACTAAATCAGGCCCCAAAAACAACACATTCCATTGTTGACTTAAAGAGTATATGATACTGTAGGGAGGAGAGCAAAAGGAGAGAGGGCGGAGACAGAGACCCCTCTGTGTGGGCCTCACGACCTGCCATCCAATAACTCACCCTGAGGTRGAGAAAGAGAGAGAGATGAAGGGTAGTGCTTCTGTGACCTTGAACTTTTCAGCTCCACATCCTCTCTCCTTTCCTCTCCGTCTGTGTATCCCCTTTTCTCTGTTTCTGTCCTATGTCCACTCTGTTCATCTCGCAGTGTCCTTTTTGACCTAAACAAGACTCCATACTCTATCCCTGCTTTAAACCATGCAACCTGAAGTAAAGCTCATCTTCTCGCTACTTCTCTTTCTCCTCTCTCTCTCTCTCTCTCTCTCTCTTCACAAACACACACACACACAACACACACACACACACACACACACACAACACACACACACACACACACACACACACACAAACACTAACACAACCCACATTCCTACACCGCCTGTATGTGTTTTTGAGTCGAGAGCTGTATGAGCAGCAGAATAAAGGAGGCGTCCATGCCAAGTCTTCAGATTCCTGGCATAGACTGCCTCACATCCACTGGGAATGAACTTCCAAAGGGCTGAGCGAGAGAGAGAAAAAGAAAGAGGGGGGAAAGTTTGAGAGAGAAAGGGAGAGAGAGAGAGAGAAGAGAGAGGGGACACAGGGAGAGAACATGCATTATTATTATTGCAGTATGTCACAAGAAAGGAAAGAAAGAAGGGATTAGAGGAGCGCTCCAAGCCAGCCAGGTCTACTGGGTTAATCTCCTCTCTCTCTCTCTCTCTCCTCTCTCTCTCTCTCTCTCTCTCTCTCTCTCTTCTCTCTCTCTCTCTCTCTCTCTTCTCTCTCTCCTCTCCTCTCTCTCTCTCCTCTCTTCCTTCTCTCTGACGCTCTCATCTTGTCTCTCTCTCTCTCTCTACTCTCTCTCTCTCTCTCTCTCTCTTCTCTCTCTCTCTGTCTCTGTTTTCTCTCTTCTGTCGTCTCTTTCTCTGGTCTGCTCTTTCTCTCTCGTCTCTCTCTCTAGCTCTCGCGTCTCTCGTCGCTCGCTCTCTCTCGCGCTACTCTCTCACTCTCTCTCTCCAATTTGCTTTATTGGCATGACGTAACAATGTACATATTGCCAAAGCTTACTTGGGATATTTAATATGAAAATAATGAGAATCAAAATTGTCAACGGGACAACTAGAACAACAATAACCAATGGTCAAAATAACCATCACATTGAACAATAACACATAAGCATACAGTAGAGTACATGTGCAGGTTGAGTTGGTCTGTCAGAACACTGTCCCTCAACTTATATTGGCAGCGAGCAAATGTAGTGCCGCTGCAACCCACCAAAGCTCTCTGCGTCCTTCCCAACAGGACCGGGCTACCTACTCTCTACAGAGAGGTCTTTGAAACCTTGAACATAAGGGTTTTCAAATCTTGGGGAAATGTGTCAAGGGTGTTGCGTTACTGGTAGCGGAGTCAGGTGCAGGAGAGCAGAGAGTTGTGAACAGGCGCACACTTTATTGAGGCAGGAGAAACCAACAGACGGACGCCACTGCGTCAAAACCTCCAGCCAATTGGCAAAAGTGCAAAACGCGCAAACAGTCACAATAATTATGTTCAAACAAATAAACATACCTCGTGACAAAAAACTAACACCAGTCTGGCGCGTCAAACATGACACGTAACACAAACAATATCACACAAAGACATGAGGCGGAACAGAGGAATAAATACATGCAGTGTGATTGGGAAATGCAAACCAGGTGTGCAAAACAAGACAAAACAAATGGATAAATGAAAAATGGAGCGGCAATGGCTAGAAAGCCGGTGACGTTGACCGCCCGAACAAGGAGAGGAGCTGACTTCGGCGGAAGTCGTGACAAAATGACACTCTCTAATTGTTTTATATTTTTCACATTTTGTCAGGAAATGCAGCTCCGTCTCAGGTTCTGCTGTTGTCCAGTGGTTGCACAGCCTTTCCTCTACAGGGAGCCAGGTTTTCCTGTGTCTACCCTTCTCAATGGCAAGGCTGTGCTCACTGAGCCTGTACTTTGTCAAGGTTTTTCTAAGGTTTTGATCAGTAACCATTGTCAAATAGTTAACCACGGTGTACTGTCGATATAGGGCCAGATATCACTGCATTTTGCTTTGTGCTTGTGCTTGTGTTTCCCAATAAGCAATGTAGTTTTGTTTTGACTGTGTTGTAATTTGGTTTATCCTGATTGATTGGATGTTCTGGTCCTGMGGCTTCAGTGTGTTAGTAGAACAAGTTTGTGAACTCAGCCCCAGGACCAGCTGGATGAGGGGACTCTTTGCTTTGCTCAGCTCTTGGCATTGCAGGGCTTGGTAATGATATGAGAGGGGGTCACTGTATTTTAGATGTTTCCAAAACTGAATTGCTCTTTTTTGAGTTTTTATTATTCGTGGATATAACTATATATATATATAACTATATGTTTGTAGTTTTCCTTGTAGTTTTCCTCTGGACATGTAGGAGAATCTTATCGATCTCTACATGCAGGGTTTCAATGGGGTGTTTGTCCCATTTGATGAAATCTTGTTTTACAAGTGGACCCCACACCTCACTGCCATAAAGTGCAATTGGTTCAATGACATATTCAATTAGTTTTAGCCAAATTTTAATAGGTATTTCAATTTGAATTTTCTTTTTAATGGCRTAGAATGCCCTGCGTGCTTTCTCTCTCAGTTCATTCACTGCCTCATTAAGGTGTCCAGTTGAGCTTATTTTTATACCTAAGTAATTGTAGTGTGTGCAGTACTCTATATATTTTCTACCAATTGAGAACTTTGGTCTAATTCCCTGAGATCTGGATCTTCTCTGGAAAATCATAATTTTTGTATTTTTGGGGTCTGGCAGTACTGCTCTAGCAGGTCCAGGCTCTGCTGTAGGCCATGTGCTGTGGGTGACAGCAGGCATAGGTCATCTGCGAAGAGTAGGCATTTAACCTCTGAATTGTGGAGACTAACACCAGAGGATGAGGATTTTTCTAGAATAGTGGCCAATTCGTTGATGTAAATATTGAAGAGACATGTCATATGTTTTACCCCCTACACCACTTTCAATAACTTTGTAGAACAGTCTTGTATGCCAAATAGAATCAAATGCTTTTTGGAAGTCGATAAAGCAAGCGTATATTTTGGTATTATTTTGGTGGACATGCTTATCTATCAGGGTGTGTAGGGTGTAAATATGATCAGTCGTGCGATGTTTTGGTATAAATCCAATTTGTCTTTTACTCAAGACATTGTGCTTATTGAGGAAGTTTAGAAATCTTACATTTATAATACTACAGAAAACCTTCTGCAGGTTACTGTTCACACAAATGCCTCTGTAATTGTTAGGGTCAAATTTGTCTCCGTTCTTAAAGATTGGCGTTATGAGTCCTTGATTCCAGATGTCAGAGAAATAACCTACACTCAGGATCAAATTAAACAGTTTTAATATAGCCAATTGAAATTTTGCGCTAGTGAGTTTGAGCATGTCATTTAGGATGCCATCAAGTCTGCATGCTTTTTAAAATTTGAGGGCCTGAAGTTTCTTATAGAGCTCTTGGTCAGTAATTGGGGAGTCCAATTGTGACGTCCTGACCATAGAGAGCATTTATTTTCTATGGTAGAGTAGGTCAGGGCGTGACTAGGGGTTGTTCTAGGTTTATTTTCTATGTTGGTGATTTGTATGATTCCCAATTAGAGGTAGCTGGTAATCGTTGTCTCTAATTGGGGATCATACTTAAGTAGCATTTTTTCCACCTGTGGGTAATGGGATATTGTTTATGTTACT
>NC_036845.1:5517406-5550431 GCF_002910315.2 Salvelinus sp. IW2-2015
CTATTTTTTTGTTTTTTTTTGTTTCTATTTTTTTGTATGATGCTCTGAAAATACATCATTTTTCACAAGTGGTTTCGGACATAGAAGAAGTGTTACCGGTCACTTTATAAACTGAAACTTACAATATAATAGTAGAATAGCTGTTGCATTACCTATTTGTTACGACCTGTATGTAATGTTATTATGGAAGATGTAATGTCCTTCTGTAAATGTTGTTTATTGTTGGTTTACCTGAAATAAATCAAGTTTATTAATGTTTCAAACTGTGTTCAGCTACCAATGCAAAACAGCTGTTGTTAGGTCATGTATTACATACTTACTTCATACTAATTCTACCACAACTCCAATCTAGTGTGGTCATGCTAGTGTGGATATTGGTTGCCTTTGTCCTCCTATTCATCAGTATTTACATAGTTAGATACTTCCTGAAATGAGTTATCCCTGGAATTGATCTAAGTACCGTACTTAGTTTTTTTAAGGCATAATTTACTAAACTGTACCAGCAACAGTTTCTAGTGATTTATCCTGTATTACCAGTCCCTGTTTGATGTGAGCTGAACTGGCCTGATTGCAGAGTCCTTATTTTGTATTGTACCACAACAGTGTTTTCTCTGGACACCCACCAAGGTGTTATGTCTCTGATTCAAACCATACTAATAGGTCAACAACATCTGCATCCCAAAGTGCATCCCTATGGGCCCTGGTTAAATGTAGTGCGCTATATAGGGAATAGGGTTCCATTTGGGATGCATCTATGAAAAAGTATGTAACTTCACTTATGAGTACAGTTTTCAAGCCTACTGGTCCTTAAACAGATATACTTTATAACATGAAAACAAACAACCTCCGGGTCATAATGACTGCTGTGACAGACAGGTAGGAGAAAAATACATGGAACCTGTAACAACACAATGTTTGCTGTAAGAATGTAATGTTCATAACGTTTTTAAAGTTTCTTTGGAAAAACATGAAGTCATTCTATTCTGTTCTGTGGTTATTGCATGTGGTCATAAATGGTTCTGAAACTGTTTTGCACCAAAAAATTCCCCACCAAAAAATGCATTTCCAATAGTTCATTCCAGTTTATCTCTTTAATGTTGGATCATATATCAACTGCATGAAGGTCAAATCTGACTCAAGGTTTTAACTTTGTCTTTGTAACGTTGATTGCTGTGGACAACTTTATTCCAAACTGAATAGACTTGGCTAGACACCCAGCCCTAAAACAAGACATTTAGTAACATAAGTCATTTTGACTTTGTGTGTCTCTCTTGGCAGGGTGTAGCTTGAAGAACCAAATCTCACTGCATTCTTCTGCCAGGATATATTACATACTTATTGACTCCCTCTACATCCCACAAACAGACATGCCTCCTAACCAGTCAGAATGCCTGGGTGACGGATTAACATTAGGGATCCTCTGTATTTGCTTGGCCTCAGCTAGTGAGCCATGTTGTTTTGAATTCTCAATAGAGAGTGCTCTGTGACAGTCTCCTGTGCACACAYAACCACACACATAACCACACACATAACCACACACATAACCACAGGTTGATAACAAGAAATACGTTTTGATGCACATCTCTTGGCCTAATCATATTATTGATGCGCTATAACTGGTCATAGTGTTATTGATGGTTGCAACAGTAGTTGATTTGATTATTATTTATGTTGTTATGATACTGTTATTGTACAATAAACAGCCTTACATTATCTAATATAGCTCTAGTGAACAGTAAGGTACAGTACAGTACAGTTGATGACAAATGAGAGATAATAGACTCCCTGAAAGTCAAGGGGGGCAGGACAGCCCTGTTAAGCTCACTGTAGTGGAGTTTCTCCCTTCCTTCCTTTGGTGTTCTACACAGGGTCTCTCTCTCGCTCTCTCTCTCTTTTTCTCTCTCACGGTTTCCTTCCTGTTCTCCTCTACACCGTGTCTCTCCCTCCCACTGTTCCCTCTGCGCGCACCACTGTGGGAGCTGGGTTTGAAACCCCTCTGATCCCAAAGCCTCGTGGTGACAAACCACTTTCATCCCTGTCCCTAGGGCCTATCGGTGGAGACGACATTATGGTTGGAAGGGGAAACCGATTATAATGATGCTGGTTGTTCTTCCCTGTCTAAAAGACCTGTTTAGGCTATACTCATTTGTAATATGGAAAGCGCATGGCATTTATTTTGTGTATTTTACAGACACACACAGTTTTACTGGATGATAATATCAAGGGGTCTGGACTGTTACAATAGTAGGCTATTTGAGGAGGTCTAATAGGATATCTCTGAGTCAATACCTCACAGTTTTAATGAACATAGAAGTTAAGGGTAAAGGGTTAGCTCATATAAACAGTAGGCCTACTGTCAGATTTGTAAAATAGTATTTCCTTTTCCATCAGTAGTCCTAGATGTGGCTTTCGGAATATCATAGGCCTATTTATAAGGGCATAATTCTTATATGAAATATGTAATATTGTTTCGGGCTATAGAACTAAGACATTGAAACTCATCAGTCAAAAATCGAGAGCCATACATAAGATGAGCAATTGTAGACGATCCCTAAACCTTGCATCTGTTAGTCCAACCCTTTTTTCCATATGGAGGAGAGAGAGACGGCTCACTGAGACGGCAGGGCGCCTGGAAACAGGTTTCAACAGCGCAGAGCAGAGAGAGGCTATCAGGTTTGTCGGGCAGCTAGAGCAGCAGAAGAACATTGCGGAGTCCGGACCTGTGTGTTGTGTATAGTAGGTCGGATTTTTTCCTCAAAATTCTGTCAGCGATATTTTTTGATTTTGGGGGACCTTCAACATCTCTGCGCAACGGCGGGGAGAAGCAAAAACAACCAAAAGTTACGCAGGAAGGGAGTACATTTACAAGGAAAGAAAAACCCAACAAAGAAAGGGAGCGGGGAAGTAGTTTATCGCTAGCTGGCGAGCTAGCTAGTTTTGGAAGAAACCGCAAAGAAAGTATGTCTGTGGCCGTGCGTAATGCTTTCGCAATGGATTATAACAGAGTACTGTGTATATTTTTGCAGGTGTTTTTATTGATCAGTTTAGGATCTATAAGGGTAAATGGACAGTATGGCGACCGGGGAATGTCTATTCCGGAGCACGGCTTTTGCCAACCGATTTCTATTCCACTTTGTACGGACATCGCATACAACGAGACCATCATGCCAAATTTACTAGGACACACAACCCAGGAGGACGCAGGGCTCGAGGTACACCAGTTTTATCCGCTTGTGAAAGTTCAGTGTTCTCCTGATTTAAAGTTTTTCCTCTGCTCCATGTATGCGCCTGTGTGCACCGTGCTTGAGCAGGCGCTTCCCCCGTGCAGGTCACTGTGCGAGAGGGCGAGACAGGGCTGCGAGGCGCTCATGAACAAATTCGGTTTTCAGTGGCCGGAAAGGCTCGTGTGCGAGTCTTTCCCGGTTCACGGAGCGGGCGAGCTGTGTGTCGGGCAGAATATGTCGGGTCAAAGCACACCGGTCAATCCCACCCCCGATGTAACGGAGCCTCCGCATGATACTGGGATTGTAAAAGGACAGTTCAAGTGCCCGGCTTCTCTGAAAGTACCCACTTATTTGAATTACCGTTTTCTCGGTGAGGATGACTGTGGCGCACCGTGCGAGCCAAAGAAATCTAACGGAATGATGTACTTCAGCGAGGAAGAGTTAAAATTCGCCAGGATATGGATAGTAATMTGGTCCGTGTTATGTTGTGCATCCACGTTATTTACCGTTCTAACCTATCTGGTGGACATGAAGCGCTTCAGCTACCCTGAGCGTCCTATTATCTTCCTATCCGGTTGCTACACYATGGTATCCATTGCCTACATAGCTGGATTTCTCCTTGAGGACAAGGTGGTTTGCAATGACAGGTTTGACAACGACATTAGRACTGTGGTGCAGGGTACCAAAAAGGAGGGATGTACCATCCTCTTCATGATGTTGTATTTTTTCAGCATGGCCAGCTCCATCTGGTGGGTCATCCTGGCCCTCACCTGGTTCCTGGCAGCAGGGATGAAGTGGGGTCACGAAGCCATCGAGGCCAACTCGCAGTACTTCCACCTGGCGGCGTGGGCTGTGCCCGCCATTAAGACCATCACTATCCTGGCGGTGGGCCAGGTGGACGGGGATGTCCTTAGCGGYGTGTGCTTCGTGGGCATCAACAGCGTGGAYGCTCTCCGAGGCTTCGTCCTRGCRCCGCTCTTTGTCTACCTCTTCATCGGCACCTCGTTCCTCCTGGCCGGCTTCGTGTCTCTGTTCCGGATCAGAACCATCATGAAGCACGACGGCACCAAGACGGAGAAGCTGGAGAAGCTGATGGTGAGGATAGGGATCTTCAGCGTGCTCTACACCGTCCCCGCCACCATCGTCATCGCCTGCTACTTCTACGAGCAGGCCTTCCGGGAGCAGTGGGAGAGGACGTGGATCAGCCAGACGTGTAAGACGTATGCCGTGCCCTGTCCGGCCCACCCACACCCCAACATGAGCCCCGACTTCACCGTCTTCATGATCAAGTACCTCATGACTCTGATCGTGGGGATAACGTCCGGGTTCTGGATCTGGTCTGGGAAGACCCTCAACTCCTGGAAGAGGTTTTATACGAGACTGGCTAACAACAACCAGGGAGAGACCACGGTGTGAATGGTCTGAGTGGGGTGAGACCTCTGGATGTACTTTAGCCTATGATGGGTGTCCCCCACACACATAAAAAACTGTTTATTTACAGACTGAATGAATGATAATCGTTTTTGGACTTAATTGCCATGCAGAGACACTCATTGGTACATGATGTTTCTATTGTACATAAAACATTTTGTGAGATTTTTGTAAGTATATATTTGTATTTAAAGATCAAAATTCTCTTTTTTAGTTGTTTCCCTCTATTAAAACCAACATTTATTTGACACACTTTGGGCATAATGGAAATGGACCTTGGTGATAAAGAGCCAGCTGCCTGAGCATTTAGCATTAAGGATGTGGTTGTCTTAGGACCTGAGTTGGCTTGGTCACTGCTGGGAGAGGGTTGTAGCTGTGTTTGATCAGTAGACTGGCTCGGAACATGGTTTCTATTCTAAGCAGCAGAGTTCTGTGAAAAACAATTGCTTCCTCGTGGGTCCTTATCCCCCATTATACTGCTGTTCTTTCTGTCCAACTGTTCTCTTCTATTCAACATATTTCTAAATGCCTAAATGCCTGGGATTTGAAGGTTAAAAATACAATCAACATGTATTTTAAAACGAGGTATAGGTTTGGGATTATGTGTTCAACATATTTCTAAATGCCTGGGATTTGACGGATAAAAGTACAGTCAGCATCTTTATAACAAGAAAGTGGGTATAGGTTTGGTATTGTGTGCACATGTACTGTGTAGCCTACATGACACGAATCCTCCAAATACACATGTTTTTATAACCTACAGTACTTTAAGCTAGGATGAGAACATTTAGCCCCAAATTTAGCCCGAATACTTTCACCAAAGTTAAAAGCCATATTTTGGTGATTACAACAAAATATTTTAATAGAATGAAAGTAAACCATTTGCAGGATCTTTTCAACATTTTGTTTATGTGTTTCAGATATCCTTGCTGCCTATTAACACAGAACAGACACACCTTGTTTGTGCCTTTTGTTTACCTTTTTGAGCACTTTGAGGAGAAATACTAGCCTGGTCCCAGATCTGTTTGTGCTGTCTTGCCATCCCCGAAGGACCATAGGAGTAGGCAGGACAGCACAATCAGGTCTTGGACCAGGCTAGGGGAATACAGAATGCTGGACAGAGACAGCTCAGACTCAGAGGTGGGTTACATAACACATCAGCTGCACCCCTAATGCTTTCTCACAGACAGACAGACATACAGACAGCTGAAATACCAGTCCTTCACTAATGAACAAGTTGAAATACGCAGTAGCCTACTCTACAGCCGGCTGTATAATTGGCTTATAAAAACTGAAAAGAAATTCATAATTGAAGGAGATAGGACAGTGCGTTTTGTAATTTTCAGACCTACAGGTAATCAGAGTCAGAAAATGAATATTCCCCACAAGGTAATTGTTGGCAAAATGTGGCCGTTTTTTTTTTTACAATTGTCCCAGGTGGCAGCTTGAAGCAGTCCCCTTTCACCCCTGAGTCATTTCTCTCCTGATTAAGTGCGTGCTTGTGTTTGTGTGTGCACACATGCTCGTGTGTGTTTGTGGGTGCTAACCATGCAGGATGAGCAGCTGTCTTTAGGCTTTATAAAGGAAGACACCGTGATCTGTCCCCACCTCAAACATCTTCTGTTATGCTCTTGTCAAATGCATGACAGTTATTTCACCCTAAATGCATGGATGGCTCTCTATTAAACAACATGTTCATGCCTTTGACATCTATTATGTTTCATTCTGGTATTCTGCATTTGTTTGWTACTAAAAACATTATATTTATAGAAACATTTCTTTATATCCACACTGATTACTTTAAAGAATAAAAAATCCAACCTTTGCACCAACTGTCATGTTGATTTGAAATATCTATTATTTTCATGTGTTATAAACCAGAGATGATGGATTGAGTCATGCTGTTAGCCTACTGTACATTTATATTTTAGTAATTTAGCAGGTGGTCTTATTCAAAATGACTTACAGGAGCAATAAGGCTTAAGTGCCTTGCTCAAGGGCACATCAACATATTTTTCAACTACTCGGCTAGGGGATTAGAACCAGCGACCTTTAGGTTCTTGGCCCAATGCTCTTAACCGCTAGGGTACCTGCCTAAAATGTAGTTTAAGATTTGGAGTGTAAACAAATCTGCTTCATAGACTCTGTGTAGTATTCACTTTGTAACAACATGGTAATAGCAATCATTTTTACAGCTGGAAAAGCTCAACAATGAACATGAGTTTTATCTCAATGGTTACAGCTAACTGTGAAGTCTGGTTTGAAAAATATCTTCTTTATCCTGGGTGGATGTTAATCAAATGCAGCTCTCTGGTTAGGCTAAATGAGGTGCATGGGAATCTTGTGAATGGTTGGTATGCACTGTGAACGCTCAGAGGCCTTGCTTGTGTAGGGACATTGTTGCTTTGCACTTAAAATAGCTTGTGTCCCATGTCTGGCAGTCACAGACGTAGGTCAGTTACTCAACTTTCATACAGCCATTGTTTAGGCTAGTTTTTTTGTTGTCTTTAATTCTGTTGCTCTTCATAGGGGTTTTTCTGTCCACTCTTGTATCTATTGTGTCCAAGCTTCTCTGAAGTCTGTGGCTGTATAGTTTGTAGCTAAGCTGACTGTAACTTCATGTGAACTATATACAGTGGCAAGAAAAAGTATGTGAACCCTTTGGAATGATCTGAATTTCTGCATAAATTGATCATAACATTAGATCTGATCTTCATCTAAGTCACAACAACAGACAAACACAGTGTGCTTAAACTAATAACACACAAATTATTGTATTTTTCTTGTCTATATTGAACACATAATTTAGACATTCACAGTGTAGGTTGGAAAAAGTATGTGAACCCCTATGACTTCTCTAAAAGCTAATTGGAGTCAGGAGTCAGTTAACCTTGAGTACAAAAATTGAGACGAGATTGGAGATGTTAGTTAGACCTGCCCTGCCCTATAAAAAACACACAAAATGTGAGTTTGCTATTCACAAGAGGCATTGCCTGATGTGAACCATGCCTCGAACAAAAGACATCTCAGAAGACCCAAGATGAAGAAATGTTGACTTGCATATAGCTGGAAAGGGTTACAAAAAAAAGCCTTGGTGTTCATCAGTCCACGGTAGGACAAATTGTCTATAAATGGAGAAAGTTCAGCACTGTTGCTACTCTCCCTAGGAGTGGCCGTCCTGCAAAGATAACAGCAAGAGCACAGCGCAGAATGCTCAATGAGGTTAAGAAGAATCCTAGAGTGTCAGCTAAAGACTAACAGAAATCTCCGGAACATGCTAACATCTCTGTTGACGAGTCTACAATACGTAAAACACTAAACAAGAATGGTGTTCATGGGAAGACACCATGGAACAAGCCACTGCTGTTCAAAAAAACATTGCTGCACGTCTGAAGTTCGCAAAAGAGCATCTCGGATGTTCCTCAGTGCAACTGGCAAAATATTCTGTGGACAGATGAAACTAAAGTTGAGTTGTTTGGAAGGAACACACAACAATATGTGTGGAGAAAAAAATGCACGGTACACCAACATCAAAACCTCATCCCAACTGTAAAGTATGGTGGAGGGAGCATCATGGTTTGAAGCTGCTTTGCTGCCTCAGGGCCTGGACAGCTTGCAATCATCGATGGAAAATTTTWATTCCAAGTTTATCAAGACATTTTGCAGGAGAATGTAAGGCTATCTGTCTGCCAGTTGAAGCTCAACAGAAGTTGTGTGATGCAACAGAACAACAACCCAAAACACAGAAGTAAATCAACAACCAAATGGCTTCAACAGAAGAAGATACGCCTTCTGGAGTGGCCCAGTCAGAGTCCTGACCTCAACCCGATTGAGATGCTGTGGCATGATGTCAAGAGAGCGGTTCACACCAAACATCCCAAGAATATTGCTGAACTGAAGCAGTTTTGTAATGAGGAATGGTCCAAAATTTCTCCTGACCGTTGTGCAGGTCTGATCCGCAACTACAGAAAACGTTTGGTTGAGGTTATTGCTGCCAGAGGGTCAACCAGTTATTAAATCCAAGGGTTCACATACTTTTTCCACCCTGCACTGTGAATGTTTACACAGTGTTTTCAATAAAGACATGAAAACGTATAATTGTTTGTGTGAAATTAGTTTAAGCAGACTGTGTTTGTCTATTGTTGTGACTTAGATGAAGATCAGATCAATTTTGATGACCAATTTATGTAGAAGTCCAGGTAATTCCAAAGGGTTCACATACTTTTTCTTGCCACTGTATATAGCTCATGTCCAGTAGTTTATGTATACAGACAGTTAGGGCTCAATTCAATCCGTTGCGTTGAAGATCCGCTTTATAGCACGATTGACAATTAAAGGCAATGTTCCCAAGGTTGCGGAGACTGCATTCATGGTAAACGATACGTCAGCTCAATCGGAAATTACCTTTAAATGTGAATTGCGCTACAACGCAGATATTCTGAGCTACGGATTGAATTGAGCCCTTAGTCTCAGACAGGTTAGCAGGTGTGCTGAAGAACACTCCCCATTGTCATTGTGAAAATGTTGAGTATCAGTGAGATGTAGTAAGTGCTTGGCACAGCGTTGAGGACTTGAGTCAATGCAGTGCCTAAGCAACCTTCAGGTCATTTAGCTGAATGATATCCACTTCTAGTCTCTGGATTCATAGTTATATGGGCTGTGTTTTCCTCCTATAAAAGTACCACTGACCGACCTCTATTGACATACAGTACATGCCTTAATTTCAAATCCTTATTGATTTGACTTCGCTGACTGAACATATACTAAGGCTGTATCACCAATGGCATCATATTCTCTATATGGTACACTACTTTTGACCCGGGCCCATAGGGAATAGGGTGCCATTTATGACACACATACTAAACTCAGCAAAAAAAGAAACGTCCTTTTTTCACGACCCTGTCTTTCAAAGATAATTCGTAAAAACCCAAATAACTTCACAGATCTTCAATGTAAAGGATTTAAACACTGTTTCCCATGCTTGTTCTATGAACCATAAACAATTAATGAACATGCACCTGTGGAACGGTTGTTAAGACACTAACAGCTTACAGACGGTAGGCAATTAAGGTCACAGTTATGAAAACTTAGGACACTAAAGAGGCCTTTCTACTGACTCTGAAAAACACCAAAAGAAAGATGCCCAGGGTCCCTGCTCATCTACGTGAACGTGCCTTAGGCATGCTGCAAAGAGTAAAAATTGCAATGTCCGTACTGTGAGACGCCTAAGACAGTGCTACAGGGAGACAGGACGGACATCTGATCGTCCTCGCAGTGGCAGACCATGTGTAACAACACCTGCACAGGATCGGTACATCCGAACATCACACCTGTGGGACAGGTACAGGATGGCAACAACAACTGCCCGAGTTACACCAGGAACGCACAATCCCTCCATCAGCGCTCAGACTGTACGCAATAGGCTGAGAGAGGCTGGACTGGGGGCTTGTAGGCCTGTTGTAAGGCAGATCCTCACCAGACATCACTGGCAACAACGTCGCCTATAGGCACAAACCCACCGTCGCTGGAGCAGACAGAACTGACAAAAAGTGCTCTTCACTGACTAGTCGTGGTTTTGTCTCACCTGGGGTGATAGTCGGATTCACGTTTATCGTCGAAGGAATGAGTGTTACACCGAGGCCTGTACTCAGGAGCGGGATTGATTTGGAGGGTCCGTCATGGTCTGGGGCGGTGTGTCACAGCATCATCGGACTGAGCTTGTTGTTATTGCAGGTAATCTCAACGCTGTGCGTTACAGGGAAGACATCCTCATCGCTCATGTGGTACCCTTCCTGCAGGCTCATCCTGACATGACCCTCCAGCATGACAATGCCACCAGCCGTACTGCTCGTTCTGTGCGTGATTTCCTGCAAGACAGGAATGTCAGTGTTCTGCCATGGCCAGCGAAGAGCCCGGATCTCAATCCCATTGAGCACGTCTGGGACCTGTTGGATCAGAGCGTGAGGGCTAGGAACATTCCCCTCAGAAATGTCCGGGAACTTGCAGGTGGCTTGGTGGAAGAGTGGGGTAACATCTCACAGCATGAACTGGCAAATCTGGTGCAGTCCATGAGGAGGAGATGCACTGCAGTACTTAATGCAGCTGGTGGCCACACCAGATACAGACTGTTACTTTTGATTTTGACCCCCCCTTTGTTCAGGGACACATTATTCTATTTCTGTTAGTCACAGGTCTGTGGAACTTGTTCAGTTTATGTCTCAGTTGTTGAATCTTGTTGTGTTCATACAAATATTTACACATGTTAAGTTTGCTGAAAATCAACGCAGTTGACAGTGAGAGGACGTTTATTTTTTTGCTGAGTTTATGTGTATGCTAGGTCTCTCTCTGTCTGCCTCCCTCTCTGTCAGTGCATCTTCCTGATGCCTGGCTTGCTACTGGTTTGTCAGGAAGTTCTTGTACAGCCAGCAGCCCAGGCCAGAGCACACAGAGGACTGCTTTTCCCTCAGTCTCAGTCCCTCTCCTCTCTGCTGCTCTGTGGTCAGACTTTAGGCCTACTCTACAACTCTACTCTGGCCTGGAATGCTGGGAGCTGGAGGAGTGCAGGAGAGAGAGTATAGAGACACAATATAAACCTAAAACTCAGCCTCAACATGCATTATGGCCCAGTCACACAAGTTGCCTTGGACATTTTAAGAAGGCTATCATGTTAATGTTGCCACACGATGGATGTAATGATAACTAGTCATCATGCGGAGTGCTCAGTGACATTTCCTAATTTTGGAGAATACTGGATTAATTGCTAAAATACTGCTACTGTTTTCAAATGACTCAAATAACAATCTGCTTCACCTGTCACTATGTATGGGGTTGACCTTATGAACTTCTGACCCCTCTATCTTCAAAGAGGACACGGCAGGTCACATAGTGGTGATGTCATCGTGTTTACTCTCCCCTAGTACCTCCCCCATCAGCCAAGACAACAGGTTTAATGACTGTGGAGCATTTCAGACTTGTCTAACTGCATGTTGTTTTTAGCTTACCACACGGAGCATCTATCACCTCAGGGTACACTTTGTAAAGAATGCTAAGGCTATGCTAACCAACTGACTGTAGTGCACTTTGGGAAGAATGTGAATGCTAACTGTCTATAGTGCTAGCCTGCCAGGTGGATGCAAAAACAAATCTCTTCGTCCGTCTTAGTCTATTATAGGTGAATACAAAGATGGATAAATCACTGTATTATAACAGTGTTTCCCAAACTGTGTGGCGAGGGGTCGGCAAGGGGGGGGTGGTTGTCATTTCAAATTACTCTTGAAAGAAAGTTGTAATAGTAGAAAGTTGTAATAGTAGAAAGTTGTAATAGTAGAAAGTTGTAAAAGTAGATAGTTGTAAAAGTAGATAGTTGTAATAGTAGATAGTTGTACTAGTAGATAGTTGTAATCGTAGATCGTTGTAATAGTAGAAAGTTGTGATAGTAGAAAGTTGTAATAGATTAAAGTTGTAATAGAATAAAGTTGTATTAGTAGAAAGTTGTAATAGTAGCTAGTTGTAATAGTAGAAAGTTGTCATTTAATAAAGTTGTAATAGTAGATAGTTGTAATAGTAGAAAGTTGTCATTTAATAAAGTTGTAATAGTAGATAGTTGTAATAGTAGAAAGTTGTACTAGTAGATAGTTGTAATAGTAGGACAGTTGAAATGTTATAAAAGTGTAATAGAATAAAGTTGAATAGTAGATAGTTGTAATAGTAGAAAGTTGTACTAGTAGAAAGTTGTAATGTTATAAAGTTGTAATAGTAGACAGTTGAAATGTTATAAAGTTGAATAGTAGACAGTTGAAATGTTATAAAGTTGTAATAGTAGACAGTTGTAATAGTAGATAGTTGAAAATTTATAAAGATGTAAGAGTAGATAGTTGTAATAGAGATAGTTGTAATAGAATAAAGTTGTAATAGTAAAGATAGTTGTAATAGTAGAAATTGTCATTTAATACAGTGTTAATAGATAAAAGTTGTACTAGTAGAAGTTGTAATAGTAGACAGTTGAAATGTTATAAAGTTGTATAGAATAAAGGGTTAAATAGGAACAGTTGAAAATGTATAAAGTTGTAAAAGTAGAAAGTTGTAATAGAATAAAGTTGTAAGAGTAGATAGTTTGTAATAGTAGATAGTGTACCTAGAGATAGTTGTAATAGTAGACAGTTGAAATGTTATAAAGTTGTGATAGAAGAAAGTTGAAAAGTATAAAGTTGTAATGGTAAAAAGTTGTAATAGAATAAAGTTGTAATAGTAGATAGTTGTAATACAATAAAGTTGTAATAGTAGAAAGTTATAAAAGTAGAAAGTTGTAATAGTAGATAGTTGTAATAGAATAAAGTTTATATAAGTAGAAAGTTATAAAAGTAGAAAGTTGTAATAGTAGATAGTTATAAAAGTAGAAAGTTGTAATAGTAGATAGTTGTAATAGTTAGAAAGTTATAAAAGTAGAAGTTGTAATAGTAGATAGTTGTAATAGAATAAAGTTGTAATAGTAGATAGTGTGATATAATAAAGTTGTAATAGTAGAAAGTTATAATAAGTAGAAAGTTGTAATAGTAGAAAGTTGTAATAGTAGATAGTTGTAATAGAATAAAGTTGTAATAGTAGAGAGTTGTGATATAATAAAGTTGTATTAGTAGATAGTTGTAATAGTAGAAAGTTGTGATATAATAAAGTTGTATGAGTAGATAGTTGTAATAGTAGATAGTTGTGATATGAATAAAGTTGTTATAGTAGATAGTTGTAATAGTAGGTAGTTGTAATAGTAGATAGTTGTAATAGTAGATAGTTGAAATGTTATAAAGTTGTAATTAGTAGAAAGTTGCAATAGTAGAAAGTTGTAATAGTAGAAAGTTGTAAAAGTAATAGTTAAAAATTGTAAAATAGATAGTTGTAATAGAAGGAAGTTGTCATTTAATACAGTTGTAATAGAATAAAGGTGTAATAGTAGAAAGTTGTAATAGTAGAAAGTTGTAATAGAATAAAGTTGTAATAGTAGATAGTTGTATAGTAGATAGTTGTAATAGAAGGAAGTTGTCATTTAATACAGTTGTAATAGAATAAAGTTGTAAATAGTAGTAGAAAGTGATATAGTAGAAAGTTGTAATAGATAAAGTTGTAATAGTAAAAAGTTGTGTAAAAGTAGATAGTTTAAAAGTAAGATAAGTTGTAATAGAAGGAAGTTGTCATTTAATACAGTTGTAATAGAATAAAGTGTAATAGTAGAAAGTTGTAATAGTAGATAGTTGAAAATGTTTAAAGTTGTAAATAGATAGAAAGTTGCAAATAGTAGAAAGTTTTAGTAGAAAGTTGTAAAAGTAGATAGTTGTAAAAAGTAATATTGTAATAGAAGGAAGTTGTCATTTAATACAGTTGTAATAGAATAAAGTTGTATATAGAGAAAGTTGTAATAGTAGAAAGTTCGTATAGAATAAAGTTGTAATAGTAGAAATGTGTAAATAGATAGTTGTAAAAGTAGATAGTTGTTAATAGAAGAAGTTGTCATTTAATACAGTTGTAATAGAATAAAGTTGTAATAGTAGAAAGTTGTATAGTAGATAGTTGAAAGTTATAAAGTTGTAATAGGTAGAAAGTTGCAATAGTAGAAGTTGTAATAGTAAGTAAAGTTGTAAAAGTAGATAGTTGTAAAAGTAGATAGTTGTAATAGAAGGAATTTGTCATTTAATACAGTTGTAATAGAATAAAGTTGTAATAGTAGAAAGTTGTAATAGTAGAAAGTTGTAATAGTAGAAAGTTGTAATAGTAGACAGTTGTAAAAGTAGAAAGTTGTAAAAGTAGATAGTTGTAAAAGTAGATAGTTGTAAAAGTAGATAGTTGTAATAGAAGGAAGTTGTCATTTAATACTGTTGTAATAGAATAAAGTTGTAATAGAATAAAGTTGTAATAGTAGAAAGTTGTAATAGAATAAAGTTGTAATAGTAAATTGTTGTATTAGAAGAAATTTGTAATAGTAGAAAGTTTAAATGTTATAAAGTTGTAATAGTAGACAGTTGAAATGTTATAAAGTTGTAAAAGTAGAAAGTTGTACTAGTAGACAGTTGTAATAGTAGATTGTTGTATTAGAAGAAATTTGTAATAGTAGAAAGTTTAAATGTTATAAAGTTGTAATAGTAGACAGTTGAAATGTTATAAAGTTGTAATAGTAGACAGTTGAAATGTTATAAAGTTGTAATAGTAGAAAGTTGTAATTGTAGAAAGTTGTAATGTTATAAAGTTGTAATAGTAGAAAGTTGTATTAGAATAAAGTTGTAATAGTAGAAAGTTAATAGTAAAAAGTTGTAATAGAATAAAGTTGTAATAGTCGAAAGTTGTAATAGTAGAAAGTTGTTTTAGAATAAAGTTGTAATAGTAGAAAGTTGTATTAGAATAAAGTTGTAATGTTATAAAGTTGTAATAGTAGAATGGACAAGGTGTCATTTCTAAATTTGGGTAGTGTATCATCAGTTCCTCTTGTCATGTCAGTCATTAGAGCTATTTATAACATATCAGAAATGTCCAGATCAACTAGGCCATGTCAGCTAATGTTTTTTTGCTAGGTTTTTTAGCCCATAGATTTTGTAGTAATGTTCTAGTCACTCAAATATCACATGAATAGACATTAGACGTGGCAAAATGTATAGAATTGCAAGAAAATGAGCTTTAAAACTGCAACATTTTCCCTGCACCCCAGGACATAATGTATAGAATTGCAGGAAATGAGCATTAAACCTGCTTAATGTTCTCTCCACCAACAAGACGAGTGTGAACAGTTTGTGCCATGAACTGCTTGTGCCCATCGAAATAGATGTGGCGCTTGCGCGTCCAGGGGGGGCTCGGAATGTTCCCCGATGCTGGAAGGTGGGACTGAGTGAAAACATTTGTGAACCCCTGGCCTAGAAAGTGTTCATCCATCCATGTATATAAAAAAATAAAAAAATAAAATGATTTCAGGCTCTGTTTTCTCAGTCATACGACATGCACACAGAGTCTGGGAAACACACACACTGACCTTGTCATCCCGTTTCCCAGCGGCCCCTGCCTGAGCCTGTCTGAGTGTGTTGAGATGGTCATGTCTGTCATTGCCTCTCACACAAATCACTGCTGTTTCACAACGCCCTCCTCTGCAGAAGCTCTCACTCAGTGTGTTGAAAAGAACAAGTCAAACATACTCAAACAGGCCTAGTTTGTGTCATCAACCCTGAGTTGTGATCAGGTTGGAATGTTTATCATCAGTGAACATCTACAATAACAATACAGTCACTGAAGTGTTCTTTTTAATGCAATAGATTTCAACAAGGCAGGATTTGTGGGAATGTGAAACAGATTTTTCATGTTCATTCCTTGGTGTTTCTTGGTAGTGAGCTCATCTGAGCCCAGCTATAATTAGGTTTTGTTGTTTGCAGCCTGCAGGAAAATGGACTTCCAGTACAAATGTTTCCATACATAGCACATAGTTTAACATTCCAATTTTCTGTTAAAACCTCCTCAAGGTCAAATGTTTAACAGCTCCTGTTCCATCCGTCCATCTATCTCTCTCTCCCCTCTCTCTCTCTCCCTCAGTCTTTCTCCAAGCAGAAATCAGATTACAGTATATTGTACCATGCTGTCCATTTGATCCAGTGAACTTGACCTGCCCCTCACACACACCTGGAAGAGATGTCACACCAGATGTGTCCTTGCTGCCCGGGTTCCTTGGGACGTCCCTACCTCATTGAAGTTGACATTTAAAATGGTTGGTAAGGGTTAAGGTAAGGGTTAGGTAAGGGTTATGGTTAGGGTAAGGGTTGGGTTGAAGGTTAGGGTTTAGGGTAGGGACGTCCCAAGGATCCCAGATAGCACCCACCACACCAGATCACATGCCAACATCAATATCTGTCATTGGCTGTTGGTTTTGTTGGAGCCTTCTCCTCTCTGTCATCTCTCTGAGATCATTCTTATGTTTACTTTCCTTACCTACACATTTAATTCCTAACGCCTTTTTTTATCTCTGAAACGAGGAGCCGCTATGTTTTTGGTAACACTTTATTTGAAGTGTGCCTACTACGTACAGAAGGACTTCATAAGACATACAAATAAGACAGTACATTTCTGACATCAGGAGTCTCTATGTGCATGTTTGTATAGAATTTGCATTGCAATTTAGATAAGGCCTTCTTAACCCTTTTCCCGGGCCGTTATTTCTGTCAGGCCAATCTGAGGATTATATTACACCACATTGAGAGCAGAGAGAGTAAAGGAGTGCAGCAGTGTTCTGTGATGGCAGCCTTTCCCCTAGGGAGGTGTTGTCAATTCCCCGGCACCAATCGTAATTACGGTTTGTGATATTGTGTGACAGGGTTATCAAAGATTGCACTGCTGTGAAACCCTCTTCCTCAGGGAGAGGAGAGCAGCTCCTAACGAGGTGTCAATCACTGGGCCAACATGCCCGGGGGAGGAGGAGGAGGAACGTTATCTTCTGCTTATCTCTGGAAGTGAGTCATCCCTCCCTCCCATCTCTCTCTCTCTCTTTCTCTCTCTCAGAGAGGGGTTCTTTTTCAGATTGCACATTACACTGCCTAGCAACATACAGCAATATGGATCCACGTTCATGTATTTACTCTAGATAGCATTATTGTTCTCATTGGTGCCGAACACAATGCCCAGAAGCCACGACTGAAGATGATGAACACCCTAACTTTCTCTGCTAGCATTTTACCATGTCTACGTAGGGGATGAATGATGAATGTTCACAGATGAGCGTGCTTGAAACGTGTGCATGTGGAAAGTAGCTCAGTCACACTAAACCCAGTACATACAATCTCAACTCCCGTTGAGTGGACAGCTCTGGATTTTAAATGTGGGTTGTTTCAAACTGTTGACATACTTCTGCAGACGACGGGGTGAATAAAAACAGCAACTGTCCCCTCCCACATAGTTAGGCAGCCATAAAGATGAATTTGATCCCACTTCCGTGACGACCCTGTCATTAAGGTTTCCTCACATACTCTCTGTAAATCAGCCCGACGCTCATTGATGGCTGTCTGTGGCTTCCTGCCCCTACGGGACAAACAGACTAACCCAGGCCATACACAGTACACACACACACACACACACACATTCTTAACCAAACCGCTTTATGAGGGACAAAAAAAGATTCAGTTACTTTACAAATGGATTGAAAAACGCACACACACAGACACACACAAGAAGACACAGTAATGCTATCTATCGCCCACTGCGATCCAGCCACATATGGTGGTTCAGTTTCACAGGGTGATTCACTCCGTCAGACAGTGATTTAATCTCTAATAGGGATTCAATGGAACATCACTCAGTTTAGGAGCAACAGTGAGTTTCCCTGGGGGAGAGAGAGAGATGTGGGGARAGAAAAAAATACAGATCAAATTGAATTATTCCKCAGCATCCTCACAGTGTTTGAGGCAGAGCTGAATGKAACTATGCAAGCATGACATTTCTTAATGGGAACTGTCTGTTTTCAACCTCTTGTTGTTTTGTAAAGAAGTGCAGATAGGWGCTGTGAGAGGGCAAGAGAGAGGGAAGAGAAAGGGTGCAGATTYATGMATTACAGAGCACAGCAGAAAGGAGTGAGCGTGCCACTGTGATGCCCAGTAAAGATTACACCACTTTGGCTTTGACCAAAGTCCTGCTGTTTCATCTGCTGTTTTATGGTGGAAGACATTTCGTTTAACAGGTCAAAAATATCAAAATGAATAATTGTCATAATCCCTTTATAAGGCCTATATAGCTGCTTCAGCAGTCAGGTAAAGTACATGTAGGTGGAAGGACCTTTTATGCAGTATGACTTTGGTCATACATTCTTGTGAAGCATCGTTGTAGTGCTTATAAAGACTTTATGGATGCGCTCATGTTGATTTGAGCTTTTGACACACCACACCACACACACACACACACACACACACACACACACACACACACACACACACACACACACACACACACACACACACACACACACACCACACACACACACACACACACACCACACACACACACAGAACGTAACTACCACAGAGTGTGTTTGGGCCTGTGGTAATGAGAACACACAGACAGGCTACAGAGCCCTCCTAATGGGAAACACAGGGACAAATGTATAAATACACCGCTCTCTTTCTGTGTGTGTGTGTTGTGTGCTGCCAAGGGGGAGGAGCAGGGGGCTCTGCCAACACACCCAAGGCTATAGTGAGGCTAATGAGAACCATGCTGGTGGGTGGTGGTGTGTGTGTGCGGGAGGGGGGTGACTTGTCTGTGACTGACTCTACTGTCGATCTTGATCCAGATCAGTGTATTTGTGCGTGTGTGCACAAGTGTCTTGCATGTGTTTCTATGTGTGTGCACATGTGTTCAGGGGTGGTAAGGCAGGCCTGTATGGGATTTGATTGGCAGGGGTGATAGTGTGTGTTTAGTGTGGTTTACCATCCCTCGCATGTCTGTCAGCTGCAGACTAGACCTGTCAAACTCGGTGATTTAACACCACAAGTGTGCCAGCCTCAATGGAGGACCAAGCCAGACCCCTTCAAAAGACTTTATCTTTTCTAATATCAGTTTTGGCGGGCTGAGGGGGAAGGCTTGGAAGGCTTGGATGTTGGGGAGATGGATAATGTGCTCCTGAAGCGTGTTAACATTCTGGGGAGGCCTCGCTAGAGCCTTTGCCAGAGTCTTTTTGGCAACTCAAGCCTAGTTTCTGCAGTCTGACTGTCCAAATGTAATTTAGCAGTTTTGACAAATAAGGTCAAGTAATCATGTTAAAATTAGAGTTATCCCTTGATTTTTTTGTAAACATGTAATGGGGTAAGTAAGGAAATTAAATGATTATAATAGTACATGGTAGAATCTTTGTGTTGACTATGTGCATCGATGAAAACTGGTTAGCCCTATAATGTTTCAGAATCTTTCTCTGATGGTCAGAGGAGAGAGCAGGGGTAGACAGAGAGAGAGACAGAGAGAAAGGGAGTAAGAGAGAGCTAGAAAGGGGGCAAGACTGATTATGGAGAGATTGATTATGAAGGAAAGGGAGAAGAGCGAGAGAGAGAAAGATAGAGACAGGGGAGTAGAGAGGGTTAGTGAAGGATAAGAGACGAATTGAGAGAGCTACAGAGAAAGAGATTGAGAGAAGGGAAGCAGTGTTAGAGGGAAGGAGAGGGAGACAGACTTCCAGGCCGGCACCAGTCTATATTAGTGGTGTCTCCCAGTAATGTAACCGCTGCTCTGAGGAGGGCTATAGAATTTCMTGTTCCTCTCCGAATCTCAGCCAGAAATTAGGCCATCATTACCTCTGGTGGAGAGAAACCCAGCAGCCCAGCTAGCAGTGGAAAGAATACARGAGGAAACCGACCAGCCAGCTTGCCTGGCCCAACACAAGACCTACATATGCGTCCAGAAAAGAGAAAAAAARTCTTAAATGAAAAGACCTTTCCTCATTGTGTGTTGTGATAAAATATACACTGCTGCTAGAGGGTCTAGGATGTAAGGTAAACTGGAAACTGCAAGTTCATCATTGGTCTGCAATGTAGTCTATTTTTCCACTTTCATTTTATAGCAGGGGTGTCAAACATACGGCCCACGGGCCTGGAGGGGGTCCAATCTGGCCCGCGTGTGGTTTGAGTAAAATAATGATTATAAAAATATACATATATGCACTGAGTATACCAAACATTAAGAAACACTTTCCTARTATTGAGTTGCACAGGGAAGCTGGCCCATGTTGACTACAATGCTTCCCACAGTTGTGTCAAGTTTGTCGTGGCAATTTCCTGTATTACCAAATGAGGAGAGTTACAAACCACACACCAGTCAGAGTTATACTTAAACTTCATCTTTAATTATATGAGCTTCACCATAGCCCTTTGACTCTCAGATCAATTCAGTGTCTATAATGAATTCTGAGAATGCCTACAAAAGAATACCAAGATATTTTATAGCCAAGATACACCCCTCTCAACTTACATGACGAACCACAGATCTTAGGAAAACTTCACAAAGGGCCTTTTACTTGAGAAAGGAGTATCCCATAGCCAGATAACATTAGCTATAAATTATCTTTCAGTTTGGTCTCTAAGACGAGGTTCTAATCTCGTTTCTGGTACTTCATAGTACCAAAACATTACCTCATCCAAGGCATAACTCAATTGTCAACTCTATATTCTCCCATCTCAAGTAAACCCCCTCTTCTCCCCACTCCTGGACAAGCTCACTGAGGGGAGTGACTTGCGCACAGACATTGTGGAGCCAAGAGATTATGGTTTAACAGATACATTCACATATGAAGACAATGTTCCATTCTGACCTCTCCCCTCTCTGGGCCCCAAGTGACTTTTCCCTAGCTGAGAAGGGAAAAGTGCAACTGCCAACAGTATAGTCCAAAGGGAGACATTCTAATGACAAGTATCTCACATAAGCATATTATGTAAATAAAACATCTTATTTATCTATGTTACCCAACTAATTCTGATTCATCCTCCACAAGTTGGCTGGATATCCTTTGGATGGTGGACCATTCTTGATACACACGGGMAACTATTGAGCGTGAAAAACCCAGCAGCGTTGTAGTTCTTGAAGCAAACCGGTGCACCTGGTACCTACTACCATACCCMTTTCAAAGGCACTTACATTTTTTGTCACCCTCTGAGTGGCACACATACACAATCCATGTCTCAATTGTCTGAAGGCTTAAAACTCTTTCTTTAACCTGTCTCCTCCCCTTCATCTACACTGACTGAAGTGGATTTAACAAGTGACATCAATAAGGGATCATAGCTTTCACCTGGTCAGTCTGTCATGGAAATAGCAGGTGTTTTTAATGTTTTGTACACTCAGTGATATACACTATATATACAAAAGCATGTGGACACCCCTTCAAATTAGTGGATTCGGCTATATCAGACAAACCCRTTGCTGACAAGTGTATAATCTCCATAGTCAAAYATTGTCATTAGAATCGTCTTACTGAAGAGCTCAGTGACTTTCATAGAATGCCACCTTTCCAACAAGTCAGTTCATCAAATTTCTGTCCTGCTCGAGCTGCCCAGGTCCACTGTAAGTGCTGTTATTGTGAAGTGAAAATGTCTAGGAGTAACAACGGCTCAGCCATGAAGTGGTAGGCCACACATGCGCACAGAACGGGAACGCAGAGTGCTGATGCGGGTAACACATAAAAATCATCCGCAACACTCACTACCGAGTTCCAAACTGCCACTGGAAGCAACGTCAGCACAATAACTGTTCGTTGGGAGCTTCATGAAAAGGGTTTCCATGGCCGAGAAGCCGCACACAAGCCTAAGATCACCATGCACAAAGTCAAGTGTCAGCTGGAGTGGTGTAAAGCTTGCCGCCATTGGACTCTGGAGCAGTGTGTTACAAATGCACGGAAGCCTTCCACAATCTGCATCCCAGAGACTACATGTGGCCTCGCATCGGGACCTATACACACCAGCTAAGATTAGCAGCCCTATGTAGGCACGCAGGTCAATCTCATCCATCCTCATCCATCCATCCAGTTGTCTCCATATTTATGGAAACCCTCCAAATTTTTAATCTCCAGGATGATTTTTTCGATGGCTGGTGTGATGAACATGTAGAATGTTGAGGCGATGTCCTGGGCATGGGCAACTGCATGTCTTGTGGGCTCTGTAGTGTCACATCCTTATGAGATTTTGTGCTGCCATCCTGCCCTGGTTGTTATATGGTGACAAGGACCATGTTATTTTGCCGTTCTTTGACAAAAATGTCTCTCTTTCAGCTTGGGGGATTTCTTCTTCATCTGAAAATGATGCATCATGCTCTGGGTTGTATTCTTCCCCATCTTCTTCTTCAGATACCTCCTCCTCTTCTAAATCATTGTTCTCTTGTTCCTCCTGAAAATCTGATCTACGACCTGTTGGGCACTAAAACGTGCACTCATGGCTTCAGCAAAGAGAGAACTGGGGGGACTGTCATCTGCAGCTCATTTATAGCCTCTGACTGMATTCCCCATTAGTAAAAAATGCTTTCAATAAATGTTTATTTTGTCTKAAATWGWTTTTATTTTGTCTGAAATAGTTTTTATTTTGTCTGTGAACTTGAGTCACGTGTGGGGTCGTGGAGGGAAGATGCTGCACATGTACAATACAGTTTTAGTTTTGTCTGAGTTCAATCAGTAGCACACATCATCTACATTTCTCATTGTGAGTGTGTGTGTGTGTGTGTGTGTGTGTGTGTGTGTGTCTTTGTGTCTTTGTGGTTTTTGTGGTGTGTAAATTATTTTATAACTGCCAGGTCAAAATGACCCTAAAACAATCTTTGTACCCTGGTGGTGTACAGCTTTCATGGAAATATGAACAAAGGCGATGTTTCACTTTTTCTAATGTTGGGGTCACTCTAGGAAAGTGATCAAATTTCAAGTTGAAAAAATATCATTTAGGGGGTTTTCTCTGCTGTTAAACATAGTGGCGTTGTTAAGCGTGTGTAGCGGAGGCGAAGTGCAGGAGAGCAGAGTGTAGCAAACAGGCGCACTTTAATTCCGTTCCAAATGACAGCACAATAAAAACATGCAAGTGCCAAAACCACGGAAATAACAAAAGTAATGCGCCTGACAAACCACATAACAATAAACAATTACACACAAAGAAATGATGGGAAACAGAGGGCTAAATACATGTAGATTGATTGGGGAATGAAAAGCAGGTGTGTATGGGACAAGACAAAACAAATGGACATATGAAAAATGGAGCGGCGATGGCTAGAAAGCCGGTGACGTCGATCGCCGAACGCCGCCCGAACAAGGAGAGGAGCCGACTTCGGCGGAAGTCGTGACAGGCGTTTCATTTTTKACCCTTAAGACAACACAAGGGTTAAGCAGTGAAACGTGTATGGCATCACCAAGACCGTGCCTACATCAGGCCATCCCTCCAAACTGGATGACAGAGCAAGTAGGTGACTGATCAGAGAGGCAACTTTCATAGAGCTACATGCTTTGTGTACATGTGACAACAATATCCAAAGCACTCCACAAATCTGGAATGTATGGTAGTGTCACGGCTGTTGAAAGGAGAGGACCAAGGTGCAGCGTGGTGAGCGTGCATTTTCTCTTTATTTGGGAAAAAGACGCCGAACAAAACAATAAACACTACAAAAACAAACCGTGAAGCTAAAAGCTATGTGCCCTACAAACAAAGACAACTTCCCACCAAGACAGGTGGAAAAACGGGCTACCTAAGTATGGTTCTCAATCAGAGACAACGATAGACAGCTGCCTCTGATTGAGAACCACACCCGGCCAAACACAAAGAAATACACAACATAGAACATAGAACACCCACCCCAACTCACGCCCTGACCAATCCAAAATAGAGACATAAAAAGGATCTCTAAGGTCAGGGCGTGACAGGCAGGGAGGTAAAAAGGAAGCCATTACTCAAGAAAGCCCACCTTGAATCTCGTTTGAAGCATGCAAAAAAAATCCTCCAGAGATTCTGTAGCCATGTGGCAAAACGTTTTGTGGTCTGACGAAACTAAAATGGAAACTAAAAAGGACCCCTGGGTCCTCCAGGAGTGTGAGTGTGTGTGTTTTCATCCAGGCCAGGGTAGGATGGTAGGCCACAGGCCTTCGGGGCAGCCTTCAGAATGACAGGAAGCTCATTCATTCATCCAGCGAGGGGAAACCTGAAACTCAGGTCACACACATACATACACACACACACAGTGGCAGATCTAGGTCAGACCAAAGCTCTGCAGTCACTCCACTCAGGAAGCCAATAATTTCCCCTATATCTTGATTAGTTTAGATTTATAAAGAAGAGAGAGGAAATCTGGATTATTCTCTGCCAGGTCTACATCCGCTCATTATGCGCTTGTAAAATGACCCTGGCCCTGCACTTGGCCTGCTCATGTGATGTGATGTGATATATATGTGCCCTGAGGTTTAAAGATCTCTTTCCAGGAAAGACTTTATGTGTTATAGTGCTGTTGGCAGCTGTAGCCCAGGCCTACTGTAGTGTATGCCCTTTGCAGAAACATGACTTATGAGTAAGTTACTTGTATGCCATGTAAATAATGCTTCTAAAATGCCTTTTGATTACTTTGGAATGACACTCGGCAGGTAAAAGGTTACCCAAATAATCAGAAGTGCTGAGTTTGCACATGCATGATTTACACCAGGTACTTTTGGACTGTGAGTCTGGCCCAGAGGTTTACTCCTGTCCCCTCCTGAGAATATTTTCTCTCTCGCCAACTGTTTTAATGTTCAACAAATAGCAAAATGTCAAGTCTCTATGGTGAATAACGAGGTGGTGGATTAAGCAACGGCCATTAAAGACATTAGCACATCATGCCGCAGTAATGATCCCTGTCCCCACACACACGACCATGGATGAGAACTCTGGATCTCTCGTGCTTGTTTTATTGGTGATGAGAGAGAGCTGTAATCAGCCACCAGTGGTTTCTCCACACACACATTCTCACAGGGCCCCTGAGGGAGGGAGCTGGTTGGTTGGCTGTGTTTTGGGAGCAGAGGAATGCGGAGTAGTGACCGATGGCAGGATGCCATTCTCTCTCTCTCTCTCTCTCTCTCTCTCTCTCTCTCTCTCTCTCTCTCTCTCTCTCTCTCTCTCTCTCTCTCTCTCTCTCAAACAATGATCTTTTCTGTTTAAAGTCCCAGCTCTCTCTGGTTCTGAACACTGAGAGGGGCTGTGTATGTGTGAAGCAACAATCACAACCATAAAGAGGAGGAAACTACACACTCACCCAGCCGGCAGACAGAGCAGCTGTCAAAACCGTCTCCTATACTTCCTCAGGTTCCGTGTGCTTCCAATGACGACCGGTCACAGCTGAGGGCTGGAGGGACAGTTCCCTAATGTGCAGCTAGGGTTATCAATAACATGAAGAGGAGGGAACGTATTGTATTTTGGGGAAGAAAAAAAAACTCTCAGTATCTGGTGTAACCACCATTTGCCTTTGAATAGGGTTGATCAGACTGTTGATTTTGGCCTGTGGAATGTTGTCCCACTCCCCTTCAACGGCCGTGTGAAGTTGCTGCATATTGGCGGGAACTGGAACACGCAGTCGTACACGTCGATCCAGAGCATCTCAATGGGTGATATGTCTGGTGAGTATGCAGCCCATGGAAGAACTGGAACATTTTCAGCTTCCAGGAATTGTGTACAGATCCTTGTGCCATGGGGCATTATCATGCAACATGAGGTGATGGTGGCGGATGAATGGCACGACAATGGGCCTAAGGATCTCGTCACAGTATCTCTGTGCATTCAAATTGCCTTTGCTAAAATTAATTGTGTTTGTGGTTCGTAGCTTTTGTCTGTCCATACCATAACCCCACCGCCACCATGGGGCACTCTATTCACAACGTTGACATCAGCAAACCGCTTGTCCACACGACGCCATACACATGGTCTGCGGTTGTGAGGCTGGCAGGACGTACTGTCAAATTCTCTAAAATGACGTGAACATTCAATTCTCTGGCAATAGCTCTGGTGAACATTCCTGCAGTCAGCATGCCAATTGCATGCTCTCTCAAAGCTTGAGACATCTGTGGCATTGTGTTGTGTGACAAAACGGCACATTTTAGAGTGGCCTTTTATTGCCCCCAGCACAAGGTGCACCTGTGTAATGAGCATGCTTTCTAATCAGCTTCTTGATATGCCACAGCTGTCAGATGGATGGATTATCTTGGCAGAGCAGAAATGCTCACTAACTAGTGGCAAACAGTTTGCCAGAAGCCGTTACTGGTGAACACACGAGTTCCAAGACCAGTAACCATAGAGAACCAATCAGGGGGATTCGAAAAATATGTTGGAAAATGGAAACCAAGCTATCTAGATAGCTACCTACCAAAGTAGTCCAGTGAGTGTCTAACTTATTAAATCAACTTCCTAATAAACTTTAATTGGTGCCTAGATAGCAATCTCCTTTTTTTATTGCATTGTGAAACACATTTTCTTGGTACCAATTTCAATCTGTCATTGCCACAGACTGGCTAGCACTTAGCTAGCTAGCGAACAATAGCTATCATATTTTAGCACAATTAATGTGATGACTAGCTAGTTAGCTAACTAAGGATTTCCCTAAACACTTATATTTGAAGGTGCATTCTTTGCTGTCAATATATATGTAATATGCTAGTGTCAGTGTTCAGTAGCATGTTAGCTAACGCAACAGCTAAGGTAGCGATTAATATGAGCCGACAACATCAAACTAAAAGTTCACTTTTGCAGAGGGATACCCATGTTGTTGGAAGAGGCTGTATTGGGAGGAGGATGCATCAACACCCTGGAAAGATGTTTGTGGTGCACTCATTCATAACATGTTCTTTGAGTGATAAATGAGTGTATTGTATTCAAGCTTGATAAAGTAAGCAAATGCATGTATTATTCTTATAAATGTAGCCTATATATTCATTCATTGTAACAATTCGATTTTTCATTGCTTTAAACTAGTAGCTAGCTCATCTTGTGTTCTTCCTTTTCTCTTTCTAGAAGCAATCAGTTACAAGGCAAAAAGACAGATTGAGGACAGAGAAATATGTGTGCCCCAGGGTCGAGACAGTAACACTCTCTAGAGAGTCAGTAACACTCTCTAGAACTAGTAACACTCTCTAGAGTCAGTAACACTCTCTAGGTCAGTAACACTCTTTAGATTCAGTAACCCTCTCTAGAGACAGTAACGCTCTCTAGAGTCAGTAACACTCTTTACAGTCAGTAACACTCTCTAGACCCAGTAACACTCTCTAGAGCCAGTAACACTCTCTAGTCAGTAACACTCTCTAGAGTCAGTAACACTCTCTAGGAAAGGCCTTTAAAGAACACTCTCTACAGCTCAGTAACACTCTCTACAGGTCAGTAAACCACTCTCTAGAGTCAGTTAAACATCTCTCTATAGCCAGTAACAACTCTCTAGAGTCAGTAACACTCTCTACAGTTCAGTAAACACTCTCTAGAGCAGTATACACTTCTATAGCTAGTACAATCTCTTAGAGTCAGTAACCACTTTGTAGTACAGCTCTATTTAGTAACCTCTCTAAGAAGTAACCTCTCTATGAGTCAGTAAATCTTTAAGTCAAGTAAACTCTCTAGAGCAAGTAATCTCATAGGCCGTAAACTACTCTAGCCAGTACATCTTAGAGCCGAACTTACTGTTACACTATCTAGACCAGTAACACTCTCTACAGTCAGTAACACTCTCTAGGGCCAGTAATACTCTTTAGATTCAGTAACCCTCTCTAGAGACAGTAACGCTCTCTAGAGTCAGTAACACTCTCTAGAGACAAGTAACACTCTCTAGACTCAGTAACACTCTCTAGAGTCAGTAAGCACTCTCTAAGTCAGTAACACTCTCTACAGTCAGACCTCTCTTACATCTTAGATCACTCTCTAGCAGCTCAGTTAACACTCTCTATAGCCAGTAACACTCTTAGAGTCAGTAACACTCATACTACAGTCAGTAACACTTCTCTGAGTCAGTAACACTCTCCTAAGTCATTAACACTCTCTAACAGTCAGTACACTCTCTTACAGAGTCAGTAAGCACTCTTATAGCCAGTACAGGTACTAGACCCGAACCTCCTCTAGTCAGTAACACTCCTCTACTTGCCGAACACGTTCAGTACCAGAAGACTTCTAGAAGACAGTAACACTCTCTCTAGGCAGTAACACTCTACTAGTAGTAACCAACTCTCTAGTACCCATGTACACTTCTAGATCCAGAAACACTCTCTAGATGCCAGTAACACGCTCTGTAAGAGTACTCTGAAGACGGCAGTAACGACTCTCTCACGAGCATGATTGTGGGCATAGGATCACAGTACGCAATTCTGACGCAGTCCCTAAGCGTAAGACACTCTCTACAGCACTTAAGACAGGTAACACTCTCTGACAGTAACTCCAGTAGTAACACTCTAACTCAGTACCAGCTAAGACCGTAACTCTCTAGAGTCATGAACGTCTCTAGAGACAGAACATCTCTGACGAGCCAGTAACATCTCTACGTCAGTAACCTCTCTAGAACCCAGTAACCATATCTAGACCAGTAACACTCTCTAGAGGTCCGAGCTAACACTCTTCTAGAGACCAGTAACACTCTCTAGAGTCAGGTACATCTCTAGAGTCGGTAACATCTCTCCAGTCTAGACCTCCTAGTAGATTCAGACATACACCTTCTACCAGTCAGTAACACTCTACAGAGTCAGTAACATCTCTGAGGCCAGTAATACCTTTAGATTCAGTAACCCTCTCTAGAGACAGTAACGGCTCTCTAGAGTCAGTAACAAGCCCTAAATATCAGTAAACACTCGTTATGAGTCACAGTAACACTGGGCTACTAGCCAGACCCCTGTTTATGTACACACTCTACTTGTCAGTAACACTCTCTAGTCAGTAACACTCTCTAGAGTCAGCAAAACACTCTAGAGCAGTAACACTCTCTTAGAGCCAGTAAACACTCTCTAGAGCAAGAAACACTCTCTAAATGCCAGTATTACTTGTCCAGTAAACACTCTCTAGAGTCAGTAACACTCTTCTAGAGTCAGTAACACTCTCTAAAGTCAGTAGCACTCACTAGAGTCACTAACACTCTCTAAGGCCAGTAACACTCTCTAGTCAGTAACACTCTCTAGAGTCAGTAACACACCCCTGCAACATATTTCCTTCATGCATTAACTTACACCA
Organism: Salvelinus sp. IW2-2015; assembly: GCF_002910315.2. Lineage (NCBI taxonomy): Eukaryota > Metazoa > Chordata > Actinopteri > Salmoniformes > Salmonidae > Salvelinus > Salvelinus sp. IW2-2015. The sequence continues at coordinate 5,546,730 of NC_036845.1, forward strand.
AATCCTCATTCTTCTTCAAGAAATACATTTTGTTTCATTAGCATACCAAAAGCTGTCCCAAAAATACATCCTTGCATCAAAATAGGCTCTTCAGCTGTACAGTACATGCTTCTAACGCCAATGGGTTTCAGTGCTGCATCACAACTCTGTAGAAATAATTAGGTGGTTGGACACGAACGCTCTCTGTTCTGCGTTTTTAATGATTCGAAATGCTTCAGTCAGAATCCACCATCACCACCACCAGTTAAACATCTTTTCCCATGCTACCGTCCTCCATTTTATGTTTTATACCAAACCAAGGATCTTTGGCCACTGCAGTTGCCTTCTGTGTGGGATATTAAAGTCGTTCTGGTAGGCCTTGGATTTCCTACTTTCCCGGAGTCAATTATGTGTTCCAAACACACACGCACGCACATTCGTTCTCAGTTCATCGTGCAGAAGGGTACCCAAGAAAGCAAAGGTAACTGAACTAAATGACTATCGCAGAGTAGCACTCACTTCTGTCGTCATGAAGTGCTTTGAGGGGCTAGTTAAGGATCATATCACCTCCACCTTACCTGACACCCTAGAMCTACTTCAATTTGCTTACCTCCCCAATAAGTCCTCAGACGATGCAATCGCCATCGCACTGCACACTGCCCTAACCCATCTGAACAAGAGGAATACCTACGTCAGAATGCTGTTCATTGACTACAGCTCAGCATTCAACTCCATAGTACCCTCCAAGCTTATCATTAAGCTCGTGGCCCTGGGTCTGAACCCCGCCCTGTGCAACTGGGTCCTGGACTTCCTGACGGGTCGTCCCCAGGTGGTGAAGTTCCCTAAGGTCCCTAAGACCCTCAGAAACTTTTACAGATACACAATTGAGAGCATCCTGTCGGGCTGTATCACCATCTAGCACAGCAACTGCACCGCCCGCAACCTCAGGGCTCTCCAGAGGGTGGTACGGTCTGCCCAACGAATCACCGGGGGCACACTGCCTGCCCTCCAGGACTCCTACAGCACCCGATGTCAGGGTGTTCAGCATGGGATATTACTATGATAGGATTTGAAGAGGGGGGATTGAATGGAGGATGCTGCTGCATTCAGTTTGCTGTTTTAATTAAGTTAGACAGTTCAGGTTTCTTGGAGGAGGATTTCTGTGTCCTGATACCTAGAGGTTCTTTGGGGTCAGGGGTTTAGACAAAGACCTCATTCTTTATGCTTCCACTGTTTCCTATTTCACAGGGGGAGGTGGTAGGGGGTAGGGATTGACAGGGGAGATGCGGTGTGTTCAGGTTGACAGCTTGTGGTGCTGCAGGTCAGAGGCAGGTAGTAGGTAGATGGGGCGGGGGTGACCTCTCACCTCTCACTGGTTTCCTGTTACCTATTCAGGGTTCCTGGAGGGAGATGAGGCGGTCAACGGCCATCAGAGGTCAGAGGTCGTTCTCAGTGTGGAGTTAACAAAGACAATGGGGGGGGCATATAATTAATATGGACTTCAAAGTCATTCAGTTTCATGATCTCTTATAGAATAGGATAGGATGTTGTGGGATATAATGATATGATAGCTTATCAGAAGCTTCTAAACACGTATTTACTATAAATGTGGATATCTAAAAAATAGTTTTTTTTTAATTATAAAAAATGTGAGCCATTCAATCTGCTGTTCATAAAGAACTGTCTAGGTTTCCATTGGAATTTCAACTGAAAAGGCAAAGTTTTTAAGTTGCACTTTATTCTACAAATAAATCCAAATTACAATAACCACCAACCTGAGAGGGAGATTTACATAATCCTGTTAATCTAATTGATATTGGCATGGGGAGAAGCCCCTGGATACAGTCTGTCTCTTATACACATCTAGATGTGTATAAGAGACAGGTGTGTGTGTGTGTCTGTGTGGAGGTACAGTGAGGAGGTGGGGTCTTCTATGAAACTGTATGTGGTTAAATAAATAGCCAGGTTGCTACTTTGCTTACATGAGATCACTCACATCATGCTCAGACAAATACTACTGTCAAACAATGGCTGGTTTATAATATTCCTAAAAAAGCACCTCTTAAAATGTTTTGCATAATAAGACATTTCTATTGCTTTTTCCAATGGTTGTAACCTCAGCTTCAATAAGGCACAGACAAGGTTAGCATGAGTGATGTCCTGTTGAGAACTTCCTGTATCTTTGCAGACTAGTGTAATAATGTCTGATCTGATTCAAGACCAGTGGTGGAAAATGGTCCAATCTACGCACTTATCATGAGAACTACCCTGGTCATCTCTACTGTCTCTGATCTGGCAGACTCACTAAAAACAAATGCTTTGTTTGTAAATGATGTTGGAATGTTGGAGTGTTGGAGTGTGCCCCTGGCTATCTGTACATTTGAAAAACAAGAAAAGGGTACCGTCTGGTTTGCTTACATTTTACTTTTGATACTTAAGTATATTTTAAACCAAATACCTGTCACGCCCTGACCTTAGAGATCCTTTTTATGTCTCTATTTTGGTTTGGTCAGGGCATGAGTTGGGGTGGGCATTCTATGTTGTGTGTTCTATGTTTTCTATTTCTGTGTGTTTGGCCGGGTGTGGTTCTCAATCAGAGGCAGCTGTCTATAGTTGTCTCTGATTGAGAACCATACTTAAGTAGCCTTTTCCCACTTGTGTTTTGTGGGTAGTTGTTTTCTGTCTTTGTGTCTGTACCAGACAGGACTGTTTCGTTTCGTTCATTCTCTTTGTTATTTTGTTCAGTGTTCTGTTTTAATAAWTTAACATGAACACTTACCACGCTGCGCTTTGGTCCGATGATTCCTCATCTTCAGATGACGATCGTTACAGAACTACCCACCACCAAAGGACCAAGCAGCGTGGTAGGAGGGAGCAGCATTTGTTGGAGAGTTGGACATGGGAGGAAATCGTGGACGGCAAGGGACCCTGGGCACAGACGGGAGAGTATCGCCGTTCTAAAGAGGAGCTGGAGGCAGCCAAGGCGGAACGGCGACGCTACGAGGAGTTGGCTCGAGGAGGCATGCACGAGAGGCAGCCCCAGATTTTTTGGGGGGGAGGCACACGGGGAGATTGGCGGAGTCAGGTCATAGACCTGAGCCAACTCCTCGTGTTTGCCGTGGGGAGAGAGTGACCGGGCAGGCACCGCGTTATGCGGTGAGGCGTACGGTGTCCCCAGTGCGCACTCATAGCCCGGTGCGCTACATCGCAGCTCCTCACATCGGCCGGGCTAGAGTGGGCATCGAGCCAGGACGGAGTGTGCCAGCCCTGCTCTCCAGACCTCCAGGACGTCTCCTCGGCTCGGGTTATCCTGCGCCAACCCTACGCACGGCGTCCCCGGTTCACCAGCACAGCCCATTGTGGCCTGTTCCAGCTCCCCGTACTTGCCGGGCTACAGGGGGTATCCAGCCAGGACGAGTTGGGCTAGCTCTGCGTTCGAGACCTCCAGTGCGCCTCCACAACCCAGTGTATCCGGTGCCTCGGCTAAGGAAGAGGCCTCCTGCATGTCTCCCCAGCCTGGTAAGTCCTGTGCCTGCTCCCAGAGCCAGGCCTCCTGTGTGTCTCTCCACTCCAGTGGTGATCCATGGCACGAAGCCTCCAGTGATGATCCATGGCATGAAGCCTCCAGTGATGATCCATGGCAAGAAGCCTCCAGTGGTGATCCATGGCACGAAGCCTCCAGTGATGATCCATGGCACGAAGCCTCCAGTGATGATCCATGGC
>NC_036845.1:5550687-5551712 GCF_002910315.2 Salvelinus sp. IW2-2015
ATCCATGGCACGAAGCCTCCAGTGATGATCCATGGCAAGAAGCTTCCAGTGGTGATCCAGGGCACGAAGCCTCCAGTGATCATCCATGGCACGAAGCCTCCAGTGATGATCCATGGCACGAAGCCTCCAGTSATGATCCATGGCAAGAAACCTCCAGTGATGAACCATGGCAAGAAGTCTCCAGGGGTGAGACATGGCTCGAAGCCTCCAGGGACGGCCTCCAGCCCGGAGCCTCCAGAGTCGCCCTCCTGTCCGGAGCTGCCAGAGTCGCCCTCCTGTCCAGGGCCCGCGGCGAGGGTCCCCGCTYCAGAGGCGCCACCTAAGTGGGCCAAGCCTAAGGTGGAGCGGGTTCCACGTCCCGCACCAGATGCCCACCCAGACCCTCCCCTATAGGTTTAGGTTTTGCGGCCGGAGTCCGCAAAAATAAAGTTCATTCACTTTGTTATTTTGTTCAGTGTTCTGTTTTAATAAATTTAACATGAACACTTACCACGCTGCGCTTTGGTCCGATGATTCTTCATCTTCAGACGAACGTTACAATACCGTTGGACTTATACTCAAGTAGTATTTTACTCGATGAATTTCACTTTTACTTGAGTCATTATCTATTAAGGTATCTTTACTTTTATTCAAGTACGACAATTGGGTACTTTTTCCACCACTACTCAAGACAAATGGGCAACAACATCCGCATTAGGTGTCAGGGTCCAAGTCCTCCCTTTGCAATCCCCACAATGGATGAACGATGGGTTCGCTTGGCGGTCAGGAACGCTTCTTTTCCCAACTCTAGAATCAGAAGGGATGGTCCCCTGGAGATAGGAAAACCAGACAGGATATGGCAGGTGGGAGGAAGAGGGATGAGTGGGAGAGGGGAAGAAGTGGGGTGAGGGGTTTAGAAGAGGCATGAGAGACGCAGCAAGTTGAACTGGGGTGTTGGACTTGGCTCAGACTCCGAAACAAAAGGAGGATGACCCGGTATACTGTTAATGTTTTATGCAAGTATGTATGACAGCCAAGGGGTTAGC
>NC_036845.1:5552092-5558881 GCF_002910315.2 Salvelinus sp. IW2-2015
AGACAGAGAGAGAGAGAGATGCCTTAAAAGACTTAACAGTCTTATCTGTGTTTGTATCTCTGAAGCATGACAGTAATGACAGACTGTCTGTCCAGCCAGCAGACACCATCTCCTTCTCCTCTCAGACTTCCTGTTGGGCTGCAGGGGCGCGTCTGTCTGGGGAGGAGGTGGTGGGACAGGAACTAAAGGTGTACATTAAAAGACTTAACAGTCTTATCTGTGTTTGTATCTCTGAAGCATGACAGTAATGACAGACTGTCTGTCCAGCCAGCAGACACCATCTCCTTCTCCTCTCAGACTTCCTGTTGGGCTGCAGGGGCGCGTCTGTCTGGGGAGGAGGTGGTGGGACAGGAACTAAAGGTGTACAGAATGATGAATCTCTCTTTTTCTCTCTCTCTCGTCCCTCTATCCCCCTCTCTCTCTCCATCCCAATATACATTCCTGCCGTTAATCTCTGGCATTACTGACAGTTCATTAATTAATGGCTTGCCATGAGAACATAGCAAAAAACTAACAAACAAGCCTGCAATTCTGGAGAATGGACTGTATGTTTGACGTAAATCCAACCTGAACTTCTCATCTGAAATGCTGGTGTGTGACATTTGGATTACCAGCAGTATATTTGCTCTTAATAATTACATGAGCAAATATACACACATACAATACTGCACACACTAAAGCTCCTCTGTCCTATGGTACATTCTAATCTACGACATGCTGTGTAATTGTAATGGGTGCGTGCTGGTGGCAGGGAAGTCCGGCGCAGGACAGTGAACTTGGTATTAACGGAGCAGTTTAATGAATATACAAAAAACTCAGAAAACCAAAATATACAAAATAAAATAAGTGGGTGAAAAACCCGTCGTACACCAATACATACAACAAACAATCACTGACAAGGACATGAGGGGAAACAGAGGGTTAAATACACAACATGTAATTGATGGGATTGGAACTAGGTGTGATACAAGACACAAGACAAAACCAAAGGAAAATGAAAAGAGGATCAGCGATGGCTAGAAGGTCGGTGACGTCGACCGCCGAACGCCGCCCGAACAAGGAGAGGGACCAACTTCGGCGGAAGTCGTCACAGTAAAGGCCAGCTGAATAAATCACCACATTTTGTGGAAGCTGTACTGAAGTCCTTATATATTTTATCAAATGGATCTTTTTTCTGAAATCAATTTGAAAATACAGATCATAAAGATTTTTTTGACTTTGAGCTATTTGAGCAAATTAAAGCACATTGATGTACTGCAGACTGGAGAATATTTGATTGGTTAACATTAGAAAATCAGACAGGAACACCAAGCAGAGGGTTATCGTCCATATGAAGCCCCCTTTACTTGAAAACCTGAAACCACCAAAATACACACAAAAAAGCCAGACTAGTAACTTTTGTCCCTTTAGACCAATAAGGATAGAGATGAGAGATTGTGGGTTTGACTGAAGATGAAGAGGAGGAGGACGAGGAGGACGAGGAGGAGGAAATGGGATCACAGCCCTCCACCCTCTCTTTCTCTATGCTTTCCTGTAACCTGACTCTAGCAGCTGCTCAGAGGGCCCGAGTGGGGCCCTGTTGACAGAGTAGTGATCTAGAGAGGGACAGGGCCAGACTGAGCTACACTGACACTAGGAGGAGAGGGGGGAGGTGGGGAGGAAAGACAGGGCCAACCTGACGCTTGGACAGATGGGGCGGAGGCAGGATGGGAGACAGGGAGGTGGAGAGAAGAAAGGAGGAGGTAGAAGGAGAGGAGGGGGAGGTATCAAATGACAGGGGTTCCGCCATCAGGTGATGACCTGTCTGAGAAGAGTAATTTATATTTATTAGGGAAGGCCTTCAACTCACTGCCCGCCCACCAGACGTACTGATAATAAACAAAGACTCTGTCAACCGGGAAGTGAACACCTGCTCATTCAAGTCTTAGGACAGAAGATGAGACAAAGGACAGGCAAAAACTAGTATCAACTATCAGTGTGTTCCACTGCTTCCGTTGGGGTGGTAATGCAGGGGTACTCACCGCTTAACCAGTACTGATGTAGGATCTTACTTTGATCACCCTGTTGCAGGCGAACTTTCCTGCAGGGAATAACACATTTGAGTGTATTTGAGGTTTAAAAGACTTCTGATGTTTGTTATTTCAGACTTAATTTTCCTCACAAAACATGTATAAACCCCTACAAAAATGTCCATTAATTATAATCTGCATAATAATTCATATTTCCTGTTGCTGCAGGATTATTTTCCTGCTGTAGCAAATTGGCTCAAATGAAGATCCTACATCTGTAGGTGGTCATAGTGTATTTTACTGTACTTCCTCCTCAGACAGTGGTTGAGGTAATTGTCTGTCTGGCCAGTCACTTACATTTATGTTACTGTAAATGGAAAGGCAAAACCCAGGGGCAATGGAGGATGTAACTAGTTAAACACCCTTTTACCTGAGTGTACTGTGTGGCACCATGTCCAGAATGCTGCTTGTGTGTTATATGTATGATACTGTACGATGAAAATACATTTTATGATGAAAACATATGACAGATGAATACACAACAACTTACTGTACATTGATGTCTTAGCTTCAGTAGCAGTCTGTTAAAAGCTGTCTGTGGTGCAGACTCATGAGGGGTCGAGTCTTGTATTTCTTCAGGGTTGGGATGTCATCAGGTGATTGGCCTAACAACAACAAACACAGCTGCTGCATCAGCTTTATAGGGCTTGGGGAGGAGGAGGGTTGAACACAAGTGCATAGGTAAGAAGGGTGTGAATAAGTGGGAGATAGACAGGAGGGAGACGAATCATCAAAGGAAGAGAGGACAAGAGGCAGAAGCGATTAAAGGAAGCAGGACAGAGCAGGCAGAGAGAGATAAAGGAAGCAGGACCCAGAGCGGCAGTCCAGAGGAGCGATAAAGGAAGAGGACAGAGAGGCAGAGAGCATAAAGGAAGAACAAGGAGGCAGGAGCCTAAAAGGAGAGGACAGGAGGGCAGGAGAGCGATAAAGAGAGGACAGAGAGGCAGAAGCCATCAAAGTAGAGGACGAGAGAGCAGAGACGAATAAAGGCAGAGGACAGAGAGGGCAGAGAGAATAAAGTGGCTAGAGGCGACGAGAAGAGGACAGAGAGAGATAAAGGTAGAGACAGAGAGGCAGAGAGCGATAAAGGAAGAGACAGCAGAGGCAGAGACGATAAAGTAGAGGCACAGAGAGGCAGAGAGATAAAGTAGAGGACAGAGAGCAGAGAGCGATAAAGGAAGAGGACAGAGAGGCAGAGAGAGATAAAGTAAGAGGACAGAGAGAGCGCAAGAGAGATAAAGGTAAGGACAGAGAAGAGGCAGAGAGAGAATAAGTAGAGACAGAGAGTCAGAGAGAGATAAAGTAGAGGACAGAGAGCAGAGAGAAGAAAAGTAGAGGACAGAGAGGCAAGAGAGATAAAGGAAGAGGGGACAGAGAGCAAGAGAGATAAAGGAAGAGGACAGAGAGCAGAGAGAATAAAGGTAAGGACAGAGAGCAGAGAGAGATAAACGTAGAGGACAGAGAGGCAAAGAGCATAAAAGGTAGAGGCACAGAAGAGCAGAGTAGAGAGAATAAAGGTTAGACAGACCAGAAGAGCAGAGAGAGATAAAGGTGGTAGAGGACAGAGAAGGCAGAGCAGAGTAGATACATCGAGAGAGAGAAGAAGGACGGCAGAGAGAGCAAGAAGAGCAGAGAGAGAACACAGGAAAAAGGCAGAGAGAGACAAGAACAGAGAGAGAGAGATGGAGAGATGGGAGGGAAGGCAGCTTGGGAAGAAAACAAACAATGCAACGGCTGAAAGAGGAAAAAGTTGATGGATGGAAAGGGACAGTAGACAGAAAAAATAGCGGCTGATTGACACATACAGTATGTGCCCATTCTCCATTCATGCCATTCAACCTTAAGTGACAGCTCTCCAAAGTTTCCCTTTCTAATATCTGAAGAGTAATGGCACTTAAATGCACTGCTATTCCCACGTCCCTTGTCTGTCTGGGGAGTAACTTGAACTCTGCTTCACGTCTTCTATGTGTTCTCTCCTTCCTGTCCATAAGCTGGAGAGACACGCTTTCTGTCTTTCCTTTCTTCTCTCTCTCCCCCTCTCCCTTTCTCTCTCTGCTCTCTCAATTCAATTCAATCATTCAATTGACTTTATTGACATGGCAAGTTATATTTTACTTTACATTGTCAAGATATACATATCGAACAATAAAAAAATAAACATATAATATGTATATTATATACACAATATATATATATATTCATATATAAATAAATGGTGACAACCAACAGTATAATAATTAGAGTAGTGGACATGGGATTACCATTAAAACCAGCACATTACAACAACAATATTAATCAGAACAACAATACATTAAATCAATGGTAGTAGACCAGTGTCAACATGACTTGAGAAGACATATGACCTGGTATGAACGACAAAACAAAACTAAGCTAAATGGGAAATATTATCAACATTACTTTGCATTTTTCACTGGCTGTCCCTCAGGTTGTGGCAGGAGGACACATATTTGGCTGCCAAAACTGCACATTTTGGCTTTTCACCCAATAAATATTTGATTTTTTCTTCATCTTTTATAGTTTAAAATTMTTTGTATTGAGTTATAATTTTGTGAAAGAAATATGCTCCTAGGTCTGAGTATTTGTCACAGTGTAGTAGGAAATGCACCTCTGTCTCTACCTCTCCCCTGGAGCAGAGTGAGCACAGCCTGTCCTCTCTGGGCAGACAGGTTTGTCTGTGACGACCGGTCTCTATAGCCTGTCTCTAGACTGTGCTCACTGAGTCTGTACCTAGTCAATGTTTTCCTCAGTTTTCTATCAGTCACAGTGGTCAGATAGTCTGCCACCATGTACTGTCTGTTTAGAGCCAAATAGCATTGAAGTTTACTTAGATTTTTTGTGGTGTCTTTCCAATCGGTTATATATTTTTATTTTTGTTTTGTGATGATTTGGTTGGGCCAGATTTTCTGAGGGCTGTCCCGAGGCTCTATGGGGTTGGTTTGGGTTGGTGAACTGAGCCTCAGAACTAGCTGGCTGAGGGGACTCTTCTCTGGTTTCATCTCTTGACATTGTAGAGCTGTGTGATGGAATGTTTTGGGGTCACTTGTTTTTAGATGGTTGTAAAATTTGATGGCTCTTTTTTCTATTCGAATGAGGAGGGGGTATTGGCCCAATTCTGCCCTACATGCGTTATTTGGTGTTTTTCTTTGTACTTGCAATACAGTCTTGCAAAACTCTGCATGCAATATTTCAATTGGATGTTTGTCCCATTTGGTAAATTCATTATTAGAGAGTGGACCCCATACTTCACTGCCATATAGAGCAATTGGTTCTATAACTGATTGAAAAATGTTGAGCCAGATTCTAATTGGAATTTCAATTTTGATGTTCCTTTTAATGGCATAGATTGCTCTTCTTGCTTTGTCTCTCAGCTCATTCACAGCCATGTGAAAGCTACCTGTGTTGCTGATATTTAGTCCTAGATATGTGTAGTTTTTGGTGTGTTCTAATAGAACTGTGTCCAAATAGAATTTATATTTGTCATCCTTATTTCCSGACCTTTTTTGGAATATCATTATATTTGTTTTTTTTAGGTTAACGGTCAGAGCCCAGGTCTGACAGAACCTGTGAAGACGATCTAGGTGCTGCTGTAACCCCTCTTTAGTGGGAGACAGCAGCACCAGGTCATCTGCGTACAGCAGACACTTGATTTCAGTGTTGTGTAGGGTGATACCAGGTGCTGCCGATTCTTCTAATGTTTTTGCCAATTCATTAATGTAGATGTTAAATAATGTTGGACTTATTGGGCAGCCCTGTTTCACTCCACGCCCCTGAGAGAATAAGTCTGTTTGCTTGTTGCCAATTTTAACCGCACATTTGTTTTTAGAGTACATTGATTTAATAAAATCATATGTTTTCCCTCCAATACCACTTTMTATTAGTTTATAAAAAAGACCTTCGTGCCAAATTGAATCAAATGCTTTCTTGAAATCTACAAAACACGAGTAGATTTTGCCTTTGTTTTGGTTAACTTGTTTATCAATTAGAGTGTGTGTGTTGGTGTGTGCATATGTAGGTGAGAAACAGTCCTCTGACTGTGTGTCGTTGTCCCACTCCCAACAAGCTCTCACAGTCTCACGTCAGATTTAGACATTCATCCATGTTTCTCAAATGTCAAATTTCAAAGTCGTTCCAAATGTCAAATTTCAAAGTATTTAAGGTTAAGTTTAGGCAACATCTCCGAATTGTTAAGGTTTGGGTTAAGTTTAGGCATTAACTCTGAAATCTTAAGGTTAGGCATTAACTCTGAATTCTTAAGGTTAGGCATTAACTCTGAAATCTTAAGGTTAGGCATTAACTCTGAATGGTTAAGGTGAGTGTTAAGGTTTGGGATAGGCTTAAAACAAACGTCAAACGACAAACTTTCTATTGCTGGATTTGAACATGCAACCTTTGGCACATGCTTACACCCATCTGCCATCGCAGTCCACAACGCCCAGCAAAACCCAAACCTACTTGAAGGTAACAGGTTTCCACGTAATCTCCCGACGTCCTCAGACATGGATGGACGTGGAATACTGACTTGTATCACAGGTGACCTGGCTGCCCACTCCACCCTGACAGCTCCGGAGACGAGACCCCAGGCACGATGTCTGTTTAGCTGTAGGCCCATGTCTCGTTACTTCAGGGGTTCTTCGAAGACTTGCTTCCTCCAATCAGGGTCCTAATGGTTCTGTCTGTATCAGCGGCCTTCATCTGTTCC
>NC_036845.1:5567711-5578845 GCF_002910315.2 Salvelinus sp. IW2-2015
GAAGAAAGACGTTTAATAACAACAGGTTGAAACTGAATGGTAAACTTGGTCGTTGTGGATGTTGTTTCAAAGCCTAAGACGCTTTCTAAGGTGATGATCATTTCAAAACATCATACACATATTAGAGCTTATGTATATGCAGAGGTCTATATATGAGCTCAAGCCTGAAAAAATACCTGAATTAAAATAATGATTGTGCTGTTATAAAATATATAGCCTACAGCGTATTACACAAGGCAGTAAAACATTTTTTTTTAATGATTTAAGATGTCTTTGGAGCACGATTGGTCTAGCCTAAACTAATTATAGTAATCACATTTGAATGGGGACTGTATTATTATGCATACTGGATGGACTGGTTACCTTACGCTACGCTCCAACCTTTCTATCCACGAGTCTGGGAGAGAACTTATAAGCCTAGGCGATGCTGTTGGTTCATTAATTGTGCAGGGCGGCTTACAGAGTTAGCCAACAATTATAGTCAATTTGTATTTGATTTTGAATAGCCTATTAATAAGGCATTTTCATAATGTATAGGCTGACATTACCTTCAGCTACAGAATATCTCACCACCGTGTGTTTCCATCTCCTCTATCTCTTCCATTCCTTTCTCCAGCGCGCAGAGAGAGGAGCTGTCAACAGTTTAATGAAATATATTTTGTTGTGAAAACATGTTACTATCGATGTTCCTGAACAGATTTCACTTGGTGTTCCAAACTAAGCGCTGGGTAGCTGCAGGAACAGGGTTGGAGAGCCCATGGCATTCAGAGTTTGGGCGAATATCACCAGAGTAGCTTACCCGGCATTATTGAAAAACAAACTGTCAGGAAAGCGGCCTCCATTCGCTATGTCAAATCAAATCAAAGTGTATTTGTCACGTGCGCCGAATACAACAGGTGTAGACCTTACAGTGAAATGCTTACTTACAGGCTCTAACCAATAGTGCAAAAAAGGTATTAGGTGAACAATAGGTAAGTAAAGAAATAAAACAACAGTTAAAAGACAGACTATATACAGTAGCGAGGCTATAAAAGTAGCGAGGCTACATACAGACACCGGTTAGTCAGGCTGATTGAGGTAGTATGTACATGTAGATATGGTTAAAGTGACTATGTATATGATGAACAGAGAGTAGCAGTAGCGTAAAGAGGGGTTGGCGGGTGGTGGTGGTGGGACACAATGCAGATAGCCCGGTTAGCCAATGTGCGGGAGCACTGGTGTGGTCGGCCCAATTGAGGGTAGTATGTACATGAATGTATAGTTAAAGGACTATGCATATATGATAAACAGAGAGTAGCAGCAGCGTAAGGAGGGGATGGGGGGCACAAAATGCATATAGTCCGGGTAGCCATTTGATACCTGTTCAGGAGTCTTATGGCTTGGGGGTAAAAACTCTTGAGAAGCCTTTTTGTCCTAGACTTGGCACTCCGGTACCGCTTGCCATGCGGTAGTAGAGAGAACAGTCTATGACTGGGTGGCTGGGGTCTTTGACAATTTTTAGGGCCTCTTGTACTGTATATCCACAGCTCCATCCATATGATGCAAAGATTACTAGCTTAGGGTCAAAGGTCGACCCTCGTGGACAAAAGCAGGGTCATGATGGATCCAGAGAAGTTCCAGCTCTGTCTCACATGCGTGTCTTCTTGTAGATGGCGATGTACTTCTGGACGTCTTCAGGACCTCCGCCTGGTGTAGAGGTCCTGGATGGCAAGCAGCTTAGCCCCAGTGTGTACTGGGCCGTGCGCACTACCCTCTGTAGTGCCTTGCGGTCAGGACGAGCAATTGCCGTACCAGGCAGTGATGCCACAAGTCAGGATGCTCTCGGTGTTGCAGCTGAGCACCTTTTGAGAGATCTCAGGACCCATGCCAAATCTTTTTAGTTTCCTGAGGGGGAATAGGCTTTGTCGTGCCCTCTTCACGACTGTCTTTTGGATTTGGTGTGTTTGGACCATTCTAGTTTGTTGTTGATGTGGACACCAAGGAACTTGAAGCTCTCAACCTGCTCCACTACAGCCCCGTCGATGAGAATCCTTTTCCTGTAATCCACAATCATCTCCTTAGTCTTGATTACGTTGAGGGATAGGATGTTATTCTGGCACCACCCGGCCAGGTCTCTGACCTCCTCCCTATAGGCTGTCTCGTCGTTGTCTTTGATCAGGCCTACCACTGTTGTGTCGTCTGCAAATTTAATGATGGTGTTGGAGTCGTGCCTGGCCATGCAGTCGTGGGTGAACGGGGAGTACAGAAGCGGACTGAGCACGCACCCCTGGGGAGCTCCAGGGTTGAGGATCAGCGTGGCAGATGTGTTGCTACCTACCCTCACCACCTGGGGGCGGCCCGTCAGGAAGTCCAGGATCCAGTTGCAGAGGGAGGTGTTTAATCTCAGGATCCTTAGCTTAGTGATGAGCTTTGAGGGTACTATGGTGTTGAATGCTGAGCTGTAGTCAATGAATAGCATTCTCACATAAGTGTTCCTTTTGTGCAGGTGGGAAAGGGCAGTGAGGAGTGCAATAGAGATTGCATCATCTGTGGATCTGTTTGGGCGGTATGCAAATTGGAGTGGGTCTAGGGTTTCTGGGATAATGGTGTTGATGTGAGCCATTACCAACCTTTCAAAGCACTTCATGGCTACGGACGTGAGTGCTACGGGTCTGTAGTCATTTAGGCAGGTTGCCTTTGTGTACTTGGGCACAGGAACTATGGTGGTCTGCTTGAAACATGTTGGTATTATAGACTCAATCAGGGACATGTTGAAAATGTCAGTGAAGACACCTGCCAGTTGGTCAGCACATGCCCGGAGCACACGTCCTGGTAATCCGTCTGTTTAAAGGTCTTACTCACGTCAGCTACGGAGTGCGTGATCACACAGTCGTCCGGAACAGCTGATGCTCTCATGCATGCCTCAGTGTTGCTTGCCTTGAAGCGAGCATAGCAGTGATTTAGCTCGTCTGGTAGGCTCGTGTCACTTGGCAGCTCGCGGCTGTGCTTCCCTTTGTAGTCTGTAATAGTTTGCAAGCCCTGCCACATAAGACGAGGGTCGGAGCCGGTGTAGTATGATTCAATCTTAGCCCTGTAGTGACGCTTTGCCTGTTTGATGGTTCGTCGCAGGGCATAGCAGGATTTCTTGTAAGCTTCCGGGTTAGAATCCCGCACCTTGAAAGCGGCAGCTCTACCCTTTAGCTCAGTGCGAATGTTGCCTGTAATCTATGGCTTCTGGTTGAGGTATATACGTACAGTCACTGTGGGGACGACGTACTCGATGCACTTATTGATAAAGCCAGTGACTGATGTGGTGTACTCCTCAATGCCATCGGAAGAATCCTGGAACATATTCCAGTCTGTGCTAACAAAACAGTCCTGTAGTTTAGCATCTGCTTCATCTGACCACTTTTTTAGACCGAGTCACTGGTGCTTCCTGCTTTAATTTTTGTTTGTAAGCAGGAATCAGGAGGATAGAGTTGTGGTCGGATTTACCAAATAGGGGGCGAGAGAGAGCTTTGTACGCGTCTCTGTGTGTAGTACAGGTGATCTAGAATTTTTTTCCCTCTGGTTGCACATTTAACATGTTGATAGAAATTTGGTAGAACTGATTTCAGTTTCCCTGCATTGGAGTGTCCGGCCACTGGGAGCGCCGCCTCTGGGTGAGTGGTTTCCTGTTTGCTTATTTCCTTATACACCTGACTGAGTGCGGTCTTAGTGCCAGCATCTGTCTGTGGTGGTAAATAAACAGCCACGAAAAGTATAGCTGAAAACTCTCTAGGCAAGTAGTGTGGCCTGCAATTTATCACAATATACTCTACTTCAGGCGAGCAAAATCTAGAGAATTCATTAGATTTCATGCACCAGCTGTTGTTTACAAATATGCACAGACCGCCCCCCCTTGTCTTACCGGAGTGTGGTGTTCTATCTTGCCGGTGCACGTATATCCTGCTAGCTGAATATCCATGTCATCATTCATCCACGATTTTATGAAACATAGGATATTACAGTTTTTGATGTCCCATTGGTAGGATATTTGTGATCGTACCTCGTCTAATTTATTGTCCAGTAGTATTGACGAGTAATATTGACGGTAACGGCAGCTTTCCCACTCGCCTTCTCCGGGTCCTGACCTGGCATCCGGCTCTTTGTCCTCTGTACCTGCATCGCTTCCTCTTGCAAATAACGGGGATGTCGGTCCTGTGGGGTGTTTAGAGAATGTCTTGTGTGTCCTCCTTGTTGTAGAAAAAATCTTTGTCTAACCCGAGGTGAGTGATCGCTGTCCTGATATCCAGAAGCTCTTTTTGCCGTAAGATACGGTTGCAGAAACATTATGTACAAAATAAGTTACAAATAACCCGTAAAACTGCTGCCATTTCTTCCGCCGCCATTTTATCAAAGCATACGGATGACATCTTTTCCCCCTGCCCCTGTTCATGCCCATTTGATAATGGGCCTTTCTAAATAGAAAAGACTTGAGAATTGAGAATAGTCTGATGGGTTCAAATGTGATCACTTGATGAGAGAACAGTGTGTGTCGTCTGAGGCAAGGAACCGAGCGCAAGCTTTTTTGCGATTTTCTCAAATCATCAACAACCTATAGTTGCATAATGCAGCCCATATATGCTTTCATTTTTACAACATTTTATGGTTTGTTTCATTCACAGCTAAAGTTGCCAAATAACTTCAAATCTAACAATAAGACCTATTTCAAAGGATCACTTTTATGCTCAACATAAACACTTCATATGCACACTTCCCCTGAAATGTTCAATTATATTCTTCTTACTATAAAATCGTATAATATAATGGCACAGGACTTATAAGCATATCTTGTCTGCTAAATGAACAAGCCTACAGCCTATGGCAGGGCGCATAGCCAGATACATACAGTAGGCCAACTCATATTCTGTTCCTCTGAAATACATTTTCTTCATATCAGAATGTTTCTTTAGACCTGCATACATGTTTTATTTGTTATTGTGATGGTGTATGGATTTATTAGACTTTTAAAAGTAGACGTTTCAAAGACATCCTTCTCTCCTATTGAGGGTAGACCAGAGTAAAACAGATCCTGTCTCTGAGGCTGCCCTGTTAATGCCTATTGGATCCAGGTGGAAAGAAAGCCAAGCAGAGCACAGAACAACGAGCACTGAGCGTTGGTAGTGATCAGAAATAAGGGCTTTGAATTTAGGTGGATGAGGATAGTTCTCTCTCCACATTAAACATTCATGGGTTGTAGAATTAGGCCTCAATGAGACCAATTTATTTTCTTCCTTCAGCTCTGAGCTAGTCTCTGGTTGGCCATAATAAAGTGGAGAACAAGTACATTCACCTTGAAGATGTGAAGGATTCTTGTATGTGACGTCTTTGATGTTTTATGTTCTATCCAGAAAAAGTACAAAAGGTGTTTTGTTGAATTGCACGTTGAATTGCTAATGTGCTTTATGGGCTGTGTATAAGTCCCATTTTCCTCCTCAACAACTCTTGATCTTTGCACCTGACGCATAACGTGGATCATCGATTGTTTTCAGGGGGAAAACTAAAACACATGAATCTTTGATATTGGAGCACATCACAAATACATGATCTGAATATTTCAGTTGAATTCCTAAGAACACAGGATGTGAACATTGAAACTTCAGGGGAAGTATTAACACTTCCATAATGCTTCAGCAGTGACAAAGTAACATGCTGTTCAGGCCTCTACTGCATGGTCTGGGATGTAGCTGCCACCTTGATTTGCAACCATATCTTTACTATACTATAGAGTGTAAAACACCAGAAGTAAGCAGGAGGCAAGGCAGGTTGAAGTGCTTAAAGTGTGGATTTATTTACAGCTCTTGGTGATCCAATGGTGAAGGCGCCATATCGGCTACAAAATATCAGTGAATAGTCATTGTACATGTACAAGTATACACTGAATATACAAAACATTAACAGACTGACCAGGTGAATCCAGGTGAAAGCTATGATACCTTATTGATGTCACTTGTTAAATCCACTTCAATCAGATTAGAGGAAGGAGAGGAGACAGGTTAAAGAAGGATTTTCAAGCCTTGAGACAATTGACATACGGATTGTGTATGTGTGTCATTCAAAGGGTGAATGGGCAAGACAAAATATGTAAGTGCCTTTGATCAGGGTATGGTAGTAGGTGCCAGGAGCAATGGTCTGTGTGAAGAAACTGCAACGCTGCTGAGTTCTTAACACTCAACAGTTTCCTRTGTGTTTAAAGAATGGTCCACCACCCAAAGGACTTAGAGTCAACGTGGGCCAGCATCCCTGTGCAGTGCTTTAGACACCTAGTATAGTCCATGCCCCAACGAATTGAGGCTGTTCTGAGGGAAAATGGGGGCGCAACTCAATATTAGTGTAGGAAGGTGTTCCTAATGTTAGGTATACTCCGAATATATCCTGGCAACAGACAAAACAAAGGCCTCTGTATCAGGCTTAACCTGTACTATCTGATAGGACACAGCTCAGAAATACACAGCCTCCCCTTGAGAAATCACTTCGCCCCACCCAACCAATAAACGGGTTCTACAATGTAAAAGGCTATTTCCATTTCTATTGTTAGACTGGTAAATGTGTCTAAATCAGACTTACTGGTAGTAATAGTACTGCACTACAGTTCATCATTTTCTTTCAACTCACAGTACTGTCTCCCAAAACCGCGCAGGCCACGTATTACTATGCATGCTCATTGCGGGATGGAGAAACCAGACACACGCAAACAAAGGACATTGAGGAAATTGACCCGAAAACGCTTAAATGGAATGATTTTTTTTTTTTTATGATGGGGATTAGGCTTATGGTAAGTTATTTCTGGTGATATACAGTAATTAGCTGGGAATGGATAAAAACAAAGGGAAAATGAGTCACACAGCGAAACAATGAATCGGCCCGAATTCACGGGAAGCATAGGCCACATTTGATGCCCCTCTCTTCCATAACAGTTGGGTAATGGTCCAGTACTGATAAAACATTATGCTCTATTGTTTAAGCCTCAACTGCAGGTACTATGATGAGACACCTTGTTTTGCGACCACAGGCCTATCTTTTCATCTGTAAATAGAAAAACAACCTTTTCACAAGTTCAGCACTAGTTCATTAAACTCAGTGTTTTGTCCTTCCTTTCTTTTTCTACTTTCTTTCTTTTTGCTCTGGTCTGCAGTGCCAACCAGGACCAGTCTGTGCTGCTCCAACATCCATCCCGTGCCTAAGCGTCTCTGTGATCCAGACCAGAGCAAGTTTTGGAGTCCAGCTCAATATGCTAGTAGGAATTCAGAGAAGGGTTACCTCCCCATTTTCCATGAGCTGAGATATCCTCTGTACTGGTATTGGATTCACAGGCCAGTCCTCCCAATAGTGAAGAGCTGCTGTAGTGTTCATGGTTCTAAAGCCCTTGTTGTATTGAAATAGTTTTCCTGAGTATGTAGCTCCTTGATTATTCAGCTTGTTCTGTGTCCTTGTATCATAGTTTCACTGTGTGATGTTTTCTCCGAGAGCGTTATGCAGCTTGATTATCTAAGGATGTTGCAGCTGTAACAGCTAACAGGGATCTAACGGGTGTCTAATATAGGTTAACAAGTGTGGCGATTTCTCAGTTAGAAAGATGCTGAGTCTCTGAGGTTTGTTTGTGTGTGTGGGTGTTATCCCCACATATACACGTGACTCAGAGTGCCTTGACACCACAATGACGACAACTTCTCAATGGAAGATACACTGTGTGTGTGTGTGTTTGTGTGCGTGCTTTTGTGTGTGTGTGTGTGTGTGTGTGTGTGGTGTGTGTGTGGTGTGTTGTGTGTGTGTGTGTGTGTGTGTGTGTGTGTGTGTGTGTGTGTGTGTGTGTGTGTGTGTGTGTGTGTGTGTGTGTGTGTGTGTGGTGTGTGTGTGTGTGTGTGGTGTGTGTGGTGTGTGTGTGTAGAAACGGAAACCAACACAACTCTCTCTGTGGTGACTCTACCAGGGATATATACAGTACAACAACAGACCACAGAGCATGTGTGAGACAAACGAACCAAAACCCCGACCAAGATAAGTTATCATCTTACTGAGCTCCAAAACACAAAGCTACTAATTAGTTTTAACTAAATGAGGCTAAGGACTGAAGCCTAAGAACAGTATGATGACTCATACAGGAGAGGCTACTTCACATCTTCTCCATAGTTAGGAGCGGTCATGTTGCCATGGTTCTTTTGTTATATTTTGTATCTCCTTCTATGAATTGTTCCTGAACTTGTAACTCAGATTTTAAAAGATCTATTGTTTTTACAGATGCACACACTTACGCATGAGCGGCACGCACACACACACACACATACACACACACGCCTACCCTACATACAATAGCCTGTAAATGAGACAATTGACAGGCATGGCAAGGCAACATTCCGCACCAGCCAGCCAGCCAGCCCAGCCACCAGCCAGCCAGCCAGCAGCCAGCCAGCCAGCCAGCCAAGCCAGCCATGCTGAGGAGGGAGTAGAGCGTCTTAGAACAGTGTAGTCTGACGTGTTCCTCTCCTCAGCTCATAGAAATCCACTGAAGAGAGAAGGGATGACCCCACACACACAGAACACACACACACGCACACACCAACACACACACACACACACGCACGCACA
Organism: Salvelinus sp. IW2-2015; assembly: GCF_002910315.2. Classification (NCBI taxonomy): domain Eukaryota; kingdom Metazoa; phylum Chordata; class Actinopteri; order Salmoniformes; family Salmonidae; genus Salvelinus; species Salvelinus sp. IW2-2015. The sequence continues at coordinate 5,576,319 of NC_036845.1, forward strand.
CACACTCTGAGTGGAAGATGAGGGTGTGAGAAAACTGAATATTGTGTCAGAAGCAGCAAAGAGAGAGAACAAGCAACACACACATATTTCAACCCAGGTTTAGTTTTCCAGAATAACATTACAGCATTAAGATACACATGACTTAATTTTATGCTAGGGATCTGGTTCGGGAAAAATCCCTCTAGTATGCTCCCCACATAGTGTTAAATGGTGTGATGGCTCTGGACATGATACAATACTGGTGCTAATCCACTTTAGTCTGAGCTCAGATATGTGTGGATGTATTATAGATATTTGTGGGGACGAACACACTCAACGTCTGTTGTTGGTGTGACGTAAGATCAAGATCAATCTGCTGTCAGTGATGATGAATGGCTGAGCTTGTGTATGTGTATGTACATGTGGAGAATGAGCGTGATAAAAGGCAGGCACCCAACCTTATGTACATAACTCCATCGGTAGACTGTGCACCATAGAGCAGTTGTGTAGTGCTGTTGATACGAGCTGTCAGCAGTCCCAGGCTCTGACAGAGACAGAGAGAAACCTGCTCTGCTCTGTGAGAGAGACTGGCTCCTCGCTGTCTCCTGCTTGGGAATTCCTGGGAATTCCAGACAGCTTAGATTGTTATCGGATCCGGAGACACCCTGCCGGTTTGGCCAATTCTCATTTCACCGCTCGAGCTGCACTGACAGGACCTTGCGATGAGCCAATCCGCTGACACATCTCTTCCTCTGTGTGTGCATGTGCGTGTGTGTGACCTGAGAGAGATCAGGGAATGCTTCCCAAACATGACAGCAACGTTGTGACAATGTCAAGCCGAGCCGTGCATACCCAGGGTAGAATAGGATGCCATTAGAGCAGCGTTTTCGGCGTTATTTGTTTTACATCAAAAGGTTCTGTCACCTCTCTGTCTAAGGGACGACAGAGGTAAAGAGTAGTGCTGTTGAACTAATGGATTACAGTTGTCAAATCCTATGTGGTGTGACGTGAGGGAGAGGAAACATCTGAAGATAAAGGATCTTTCAAGTGTGCTGTGATTCATTAAGTTCAACATCAGAGACTATATAGCAGAGAGACAAACCAAACCAACTTAACAAATGCCACAGCCATGTGTGTTGCTGCAGCACCTGTTCTCAAAGGAAAAAGTCTTAAAGTCTTAAATCTGAACTTAAACGTATGTAACATTTATATCCTTGCCCTGGAATGTAAGCCTACAACGGAAGTTTAGTTCATGTATTGTCATTATATCCCTCTGGCTCTATTTAATCCATATCGCGGAAGATAAACCCAATTGAAATTTAACGGCAATGTTCCCACGTTGGCTACATTCACAGTAAACGCTGCATATGTCAGCTCAATTGGGATTTTTTAAAACATTTCTATCACTCAATCTGTAACTCTTACAGCGATGCAGATTGAATAGAGCTCCTGATTGTACATTCATAAAGGATCAACTGAAATGGAAACTGATATATCAAGGTCTGTATATAAAACATTACACAATGGACAATTGAAAAAGTCCTAGGAGTAATTTGGAATCCTTCACACAGCATTWACTTTGAATGTTTCTCATATGGTAGTGGTTCTGCAATTCTATTTGGTTTTATGCTRAGCCAACATCATCAATACGGCATTGTTCCTACCTGTATGTTTTGGAATACCCCCTCATAAATGCATCCAGCTTTCTTTGGTTTGGATTCCTTTATTGACTCATAAAGAAGTGGCCCCTGCCCCCTATCCTCCTAGTCAGTATACAGGACGCACTAAGCATATAGTAACGTTATGTAAAGTCACAGTGAGTCATTTAATAGTCACTATGTGTGAGTCTCAAATGACACCCTGTTCCCAATATAGTGCACTACTTTTGACCAGGCTTATGGCTCCCTAGTAATTATAAAGTGTACTACTTTTGGTWAAAAAAAATAGCAGGCAATAAAGGGAGTAGAGAGACATTTTGTTTTATTCAGACTTCATAAAGGCAACACAATTTTAGCATTTGATGTGAATTCATTAATGAAGCCATCCACTCTTGTTTTACAGTTTTTTTCAATTGCTAACATGCATTGGTCAAAACTGAAGTCACATTGTCAAAACTCTTCACACAGTCAGCAAAACAGAAGTGTATGTGGAATCATTTTTCATTGTTTTCACACAAAATGCATCCAATGACCACATTCTCTGAAATCCATCAACTCTTTCCTCGTTCCTACTCCACCACCTGCAAAACTATATATTTGCAGCACGTTTTCAAATACTAAAACACTGTTTCCAAAACTGTTAAAAACACATTCAAAACAGAATGATGGCAAATGTCGTGCATTTCTGTAGTAACCAGATTGAAACATATAGAAAATCTCAGCAGAATATTTAATCATTCCAAACACAGCTGATTGCAATTTCAGCTGAAAGCCTACCCAAGTGTACTGTTTTTAGTCTCGTTACCAAACAGACAAAAGAGGACGGCTTCAGAATGATTTAGTTTGGAAACATGGATCAAGGAAGACAGGTTGTTGGGGAAAGAAGAGTG
>NC_036845.1:5585714-5586955 GCF_002910315.2 Salvelinus sp. IW2-2015
GGGAAAGAAGAGTGGCAGGGAGGGAGAATGCATGGAGGACAACGGAGAGGAAGACCAAGAGCAGTGGTCTCTGATGCGATACGGGCCACAATTATTGACSATGTTGTAAACCATGGTCTCTCTTTGAGAGAGGCCAGTTTAAGGGTGGAACCAAATCTGCAGCGTTCAACAGTTGCATCAATAGTACGAATTTTCCGGCAAAACAACAGGTGAGATGTGCATCCTTCAATGATAATTGAMCTACATATTACAGTACAATACAGTATGTTCACATTTTGACATGTACTGACATTTTGAAATGTATTGATTGTTTTGTGTTTTTCAGTAGGAGCCAAAGGTTGCCTCCCACAGGAGGGAGAGGTAGAATATTATCAGATGCGCAGATAATTGCCGTTGTTGACATGGTAATTGACAACAAATTCGGGACAGAGTGCTAGCAGACAATATCACAATATCAGTCCTAGAGAAACATAAAATAAGGATGACGCAGTCGGACACTGTACCTTTTGAGAGAAACGGTGAACGTGTGAAAGAACTCCAGGTAAGATGTCTGTTCAATAACCAAACAGGGTACATACACAGCTATGCATAATGTAAAGTAGTGTAAAACTGTGGCTTTACTGTATTTTAGAGAGTAATGGGGATGGAAGCCAGGCAAACTGCTCATACATTCATCTTTGTGGATGAAGCTGGATTTAACCTGGCAAAAACACGCCGCAGGGGAAGAAATGTGATTGGACAGAGAGCAACTGTGGATGTCCCAGGCCAGAGAGGAGTTAACATCACAATGTGTGCAGCACTGTCCAATGATGGTTTGCTGTTACACAAACCACTCATTGGCCCCTACATTACAGAGAGACTCATTTCTTTTCTGGATGACCTGCATAATCGACTCGTGCCAGCGGAGGAGAGAGAGGCAAGAAACTCCCGTACCTTCGTTGTTTTGTGGGATAATGTGGCATTYCACCACTCGGCTGCAGTCAGACTGGTTTKCTGCACATCCCAGGATGTCAGAACTGCTCCTGCCTCCATACTCCCCCTTCCTAAACCCCATAGAGGAGTTTTTCTCTGCGTGGAGGTGGAAGGTTTATGACCACCATCCACATGACCAGATGTCCTTACTGGATGCCATGAATGCTGGGTGTGGAGACACTTCTCCTGAAGACTGCCAGGGTGTGGAGACACTTCTCCTGAAGACTGCCAGGGTGTGGAGACACTTCTCCTGAAGACTGCCAGGGTGT
>NC_036845.1:5593474-5595970 GCF_002910315.2 Salvelinus sp. IW2-2015
CCAGGGTGTGGAGACACTTCTCCTGAAGACTGCCAGGGTGTGGAGACACTTCTCCTGAAGACTGCCAGGGTGTAGAGACACTTCTCCTGAAGACTATCAGGGTTGGATTAGACATTCCAGAAGATACTTTCCAAGATGCATCGCCAGAGAAGACATAAGATCTGATGTTGATGAGAACTTGTGGCCAAATGCAGGAGAGGGAGAACTAGAACCCTCACAGTACTGTACAGTATGAGTGATTATACTATACATGTTKTTTTTTTTGTAATTATTATTGCAGCCCTGGAATCTCAGGAATTTGTTKTTTAAACTTTTTATTTTTCACGAGTAAATTACTATATGCAAAGATATAGAAAAAATAAGGGCTATTGAAGCAAATTGCTGCATTTCTGATTCATTCTTGTTACATATACTATAGTACAGTCAATAAAGTGAAAAGGTGTTATTCTTATTCTATAATGAAATACTGATTTATGTGAAAAATCATTCAAACTTAAAAGAAAAAAGTTAATTTATGTAGTGCTCCCTGTTAGTGTTTTGAGGTCGGTTTGTTATGAGTGACAATGTATGCTTTCTGAGTGAGAACTGTTGCCAGTGTTATGGTCAAACAAGCTTATTTTGAGACATGTATGAAGTGTTTTGGTGGTTTGGGTGAGTTTTGGAAGTGAGATTAATTGTTTGGACAAGATGCATGTTGGTAATGCAGACTGTGTGAAGAGTTTTGAAAAAGTGGCTTAGCAGTATTGGCCGATGCTTGTTAGCAAAAAAACTGTAATTGGATGGTCAGTGACCATGAGATGCAGTGTTTTTCACTGTATTCTCCTAAACAGGAAGTGGGTCAGAGCTGTACCAGACTGTACCAGTACCAGACCCTCTTTTTTTAATCACTATTGATTGTTATTGACGTGTGTGTGTGTGCCTGTGTGACAGCGTGCATTTGTGTGCAAGTATGTGTGGTATCAAACTGCACTCATGGCATTGGGTTCCCAGCCAACGAAGGCTAAATTAGCAATCATCAAACAGTAGGAGACTCTGGCTTCTAATCTATAATTCACTCTCCCAAAGGGTTTCATATGCATGTGGAGTTTGGAGGTGTGTAGATTCTGCTGTGGCAGCAAACCCTTCCCAGTGGTAATAATACTAATGACGATAACCCAGGTGGCAAAAATTACTGCTGGACTCTGAACCACTGAATTATGGGCCAAATGGAGAGGAGGGGAGGGAGGGAGAGATGGAGAGAGACCTTGTTGTAGCTCTGTCCTTGGAATGTAAAAGCATGTGGTTGGTCCACCACCTCTACTGTCTGTCTCTTCACACTGTAGCTCATGAGAGGAAGTCATATGATATTCTTTCTGATGACCCTATTATGACCTCTTATAATGCTGGAGCTTTTCTCAAACAAACACTTATTCTCATTTGATAGCAGTAAAACGACACGGCATGATTGGCCTTAACCGTTTCCATCTTACATCTACGTGGGAGATTGTCTTTGGTTTGGACAATTAGTGAGAATAGATTCGTCTCATTGATTCTCACTAACTACAAAGAATGTGTTTATTTTAAATAGCACAATATTCATTTGCTTCTCACAGGTTTCATTTCAATGAAAAAAATATGATTTTGAAATGATTTTAAATACTTTCACTGTGCTTGATTGATCTTGCCTGGCTTGATGAAACCATTAGAAAAAGCCCATATGTGCAAACCCCGCCTACCTAGCACTCCAAACAGACTCAAGCAAACGCTCAAAGTATTTGAAAGATTTGAAACCAGGTGTTTAGCTGCATGTTTAACTCCACCTTCATCCCCTTACACACACACACACACACACACACACACACACACACACACACACACACACCGTTTTCTCTGTTCCTCTTCCCTCTTTCGTTTCCCCTCCCTTTCTCCTCTTCCCCTCTTCCTCTTTCCTCTTTTCCCCTCTTCCCTCTTTCTTTCCTAGTTCAGTTCTGTCTAACGTCTAACAGCTGACTTCTATGCAGGTGACCTTTATTGTTATGAATCTTGCCCTGGAGGCAGAACTTAACGATTTCTGCAAAGTCAAAATTGGCTATATTGTAAAAATGTGTGGAAACAAAAATGTGTGCTTTTTGGTCTTAATTTAAGGGTAGATTGTATTACTTTGTGGCTGTGCCAGCTAGTGCCCACTCTGCAGAGCTGCCTCCAGGGCAAGATTCATGACATTAAATAAGAAGGGTGTCAGTTCGGAGAATTGAGCAGATCTCCATTAGAGCTGAGAAATGGTCAAACAAGAGAATGAGAAGTCAACTAGGGAATGGGAAAAAAGAGACATTTTGTGTTAATAGTGCTCAGACAGGCCTACAGTAACTATCTGTTTCTAATCAGGTCAATCACATTGAGGTCATGTGAGTTGAACATGTGTAGATCAGTTATAGATCTGCGTGTGCATGTTCCTCTGTGGATGGAACGACGTTGTGTTGTCTTCCTTGTCCTTGTAACAAATCAAATTCAAATCAA
>NC_036845.1:5596052-5613184 GCF_002910315.2 Salvelinus sp. IW2-2015
CACACACACACACACACACACACACACACACCACACACACACACACACACACACACACACACACACCACACAACACACACACACACACACACCACACACACACACACACACACAACACACGACCCCAACTCCACCTTTATCCCTTTCCCACTGAATTATGTTACAGAATATATGTAGTTAACAGCAGGTCCAGGATCGACCCTTAACGCCTGCGGCCCGTTGCTACGTAAACATGTAGAAACCTGACCTGGGGCCTCCTAGGAAGAAAATGTCAAATAAGAAGCTCAATGCAACATGATGATCTCTCAGTCATTATAAAGCAATAATATGCGCAATGGCCATTCAGTCTGGTTTAACCAGGCTAGTTGGGCAACTTACGACACGCATATCAGGACTAAACCCATCGCGTCCTCGTCCACCCCCAGCACCTGGTAGGCTGACAACTTCACATGGATAGGTCACTCTGTCCTAAGGGTAGAACTTCTATGAAACTCAGTTGAGGATATATATTTGACAAGTTGTGGGCTATTAGATAACGGTATGCTGCTGCTGGATGGAACTTTAAAGGTACATTTACTTGCATCTCTGCGCATGCTGCAATTGCAGTATAACAGTTTTTCTTGACCGTCCATGTAAGTTGTAGATTCCTCTGATTTTGTAAGTTAAACTGTATCTGTGTGCGGTCTTCATCACACCAAGAGGGACGCCAAAAGACTTGGTGGAAACCACAATGTCTTTGGAGACAGCCTCAGTATTGCCTTGAGGCAATACTCAACTCACATCTTAACCACTCCTGTAACCTTCCATGACTGTTAGTGATATTCTATATGGCAGTAAATTCTAATACAACATGGCGCAGCATAATGTTACTCTCTTCAGGGGATCCCTTTCTTATGAAACTGATGTCTGGTTTGGTTGCTTCTGTGATTTGTTTGGATCTTCTCTGTTTCCAGGCTTGGTAATTTCCAGGAGAAGATGTCACTGTTCCTGGGCTGTAATAAGGGAACTATAGGCGTTTTCTAAGTGGTTCTGATCTTATGGGAGACTGGACTGACCTGTACTGAGACCATGAGTTTTCTAGGTCATTCCTGGGACAACAGGCATACAAGTGATACATGTCAAATCAGAAGTGGAACTCAAAGCTAGTTTTGTAGAAACTTACTATGGCAGGCCCTCTAATCTCACTGCTTACAATTTTTTTATTTCAGGAACCAGCACCACATGAATAGTGATTTGTGTTTGCCTACATACATTATGCTACATGTCTATCAGAGCCATGTTGTGGTGTTGTTGTCAGTGTGATTGGTGGAGGTCCCGTGGTGACAGCCCACTGGGCAGGATGAGATCTGGGTTTGAATACAGACACAAACTGCTATATCTGAGATCTTAGCAGCTTGATATTATACAGTAGTAACCACCTGTGAGCACAATTGACTGTCTTAGTGTCCGTGCTGCAGGAAGGTGAAACACAAAGTTAGACCCTTCAGAGCCACAGAATCAGATCTAGCTCGTTATACAAAGCCCTTTACTGTACATGCTGAAATAAGACCTTTGGTCATTTGGCGTTTTTCCCAGGGACAAACCAATATGGAGATACAAATTTCATAAAAGGCCAAAGTAATTTTTCAGGATATTGGTTTGTGAAAATCCATCCAGCCTCTATCTTTCTCTCTTTCCCCTCTTCTCTTTCTTCCTCTTTTCCTCCTCTTTCTCTCCCTCTATCTTTCCTCTTTCCCCTCTTCCCTTGTTCTTTCCTTTCCCCTCTTTCCCCTCTATCTTTCCTTCTTTCCCTCTTCCCTCTATCCTTTCCGTCTTTCCCCTCTTCCCTCTATCTTTCCTCTTTCCCCTCTTCCCTCTTTCTTCCTCTTCCCCTCTTCCCCCCTTTCTTTCCTCTTTCCCCTCTTCCTCTTTCTTTCCTCTTCCCTCTTCCCTCTATCTTTCCTCTTTTCCCCCTCTCCCTCTATCTTTCCTCTTTCCCCTCTTCCCTCTATCTTTCCTCTTTCCCCTCTTCCCTAATCTCTACTCTTGGGCAAATGCATTCACCTCATTGAAAGGTTTGTACCACAGAACTAACGGAACATAGTGAAACTTTGAACAATTCAAGGAGAGTTTCACCAAATAATATCTTTGCTTTTCAACGGTGTCTCTGTGAATATTACCAAACAATWTACTTGCCTTTCAATGGTGTGTCTACCCACATGGAAAAATACAACAGTTTAATATAGAATACTACAGTGCTTACTATGGAATTRTGTAGTCATCAAATCAAATCAAATCAMATGTATTTATAAAGCSCTTCTTACATCAGCTGATATCTCAAAGTGCTGTACAGAAACCCAGCCTAAAACCCCAAACAGCAAGCAATGCAGGTGTAGAAGCACGGTGGCTAGGAAAAACTTCCTAGAAAGGCCAAAACCTAGGAAGAAACCTAGAGAGGAACCAGGCTATGAGGGGTGGCCAGTCCTCTTCTGGCTGTGCCGGGTGGAGATTATAACAGAACATGGCCAAGGTGTTCAAATGTTCATAAATGACCAGCRTGGTCAAATAATAATAATCACAGTAGTTGTCGAGGTCACAATGGCTGCTATGCTGGGCTGGGATGTATAGCACTGGAAATAGCAGCAGGGCCATGACTTCCACCCCCTCAGAGAGCTGAAAGGTATGTGCTGCTAATCCTACTGACCTTCACTGCACTGAGGAGAGAGAGGGGGAGAGAGGGCGGAGGGAGACAGAAAGAGAGGGACGAGAGAGAAATAGCGTGGTGAGTGTCTTTTCTGGGTGCCAAACTGATCTGGCAGAGGTTAAAACTCCCCCCCCCCGCCAGCGGAAACTGATTTAGCCTACATAAGGTCATGGCTTCTGAACTACAGTACTTCACAATCAGCCCCACAGTCAGGTTCACTGTAAAGGTGCAGTCAAAGGTATAACCTCTGCTCTCTACAGTCATACAACAAAGAAAGTTCAGCTAAGAGTCATCCATACAATCATTGAATATAGTATTATTTTTATAAGGAAAWTACTCTACTTTGCTATTGTTCTATTGTTCTTTGACATTGTTTATGAAAATGTCCTACTACTTCACAAGTACAGGAAGAGGTACGTTAGTGTGTACTGTACTCTGGCAGATAAAATCTGTAAATTTTCGTACGCCTTTCTAAATACTCCATCCCTGTGACAGTGATCAGGGCCATAGAGAATATGTCTTTAGAGGACATAGAGAGAGGCTACTACTGTCACGTCCTGACCTTAGTTCCTTTTTTATCTCTCTATTTTGGTTTGGTCAGGGCGTGAGTTGGGGTGGGCATTCTATGTTTTGTTCTATGTTTTGTATTTCTGTGTTTGGCCTGGTATGGTTCCCAATCAGAGGCAGCTGTCTATCGTTGTCTCTGATTGAGAAGCATACTTAGGTAGCCTGTTCCCACCTGTGTTTGTGGGTAGTTGTTTCCTGTTTTGTGTTGTGTCACCTGATAGGACTGTTTCGATTTTCGTTGTTTCACTTTTTGTTATTTTGTATTCAGTGTTCAGTTGTAATAATTTTAACATGGACACGTACCACGCTGCAGTTTGGTCTGATCTTTCCTATTCCTCATCAGACGAGGACGACGATCGTTACAACTACAGTATTCCCTGTTTTTTTTACATTCTAAATGTATTCTTGTATCCTTCTTCCTCACTCCTCATTCATCCTCACAGGGACACATTCATATTTAGCGTGACTCTGGTGATGTGGAGAGAACATAGAGAGAGAGCACTGCTCTTGGTCAGTTTAACTCCTCTTTGATCGTCCCTGTGGTTCCAGCGTGTTGATGAGAACCAGAGGGAGAAGTAGCAGTTTGTCAGAGACACATCGACCACAGCCAAATAGTGATAAGCAGGAGCCTGAGTGAGACACAATGGATGACTGTTGACATTAACAGGGCACTCCAAAACCAAACTCGCATGGTGTTACAATTCAATCAGTTTGTTTTTCTCACTCTTTTAAAGGTCCAATGCAAGCAGACATTTTTTTTCCAATATGAAATCATTTCTGGGTAAATAGTACCTTACTGTGGTTATTTTCAATTAAAATGGTTAAAAAAAAAGCTTCTTAGCAAAAAGATATTTCTCATGCAAATTTGTTTTACTATGACCGTCTGGGAGTGGTCTGAGTGAGGGACCTTATTGGAGAAGTCTAAAGGGAGGGATATGTAACCTGAAAACTAGCTATTATTGGCAGAGAGGAATTGGAACTCTCTTTTTTTATTGGTCTACTAACTTATACTGCCTGGTGATGTTACCAGGCAGGCCAAAACTCCACCCATGCAAATCAAGCTGAAGTGTCATGCAGTCTTTTCAAGCAGCTCGTACACTAAAAGGGTATTATCATAATGTTCACATTTTCACACTATTGTTCCAACCTCATATTGTGGAAATATATWTAAATCACAGGAAAATCACATTTTGACTGCACTGTCCCTTTAATGATTGTGTTTGAATCCAGATACACTACATTATCAAAAGTATGTGGACACCTGCTTGTCGAACATCTCATTCCAAAATCATGGGTGTTAATATGGAGTTGGTCCCCCCTTTGCTGCTATAACAGCGTCCACTCTTCTGGGAAGGCTTTCCACTAGATGTTGGAACATTTCTGCGAGGACTTGCTTCCATTCAGCCACAAGAGCATTTGTGAGGTCGAGCACTGATGTTGGGCGATTAGGCCTGGCTCGCAGTTGGCGTTCCAATTCATCCCAAAGGTGTTCGATGGGTTGAGGTCAGAGCTCTGTGCAGGCCAGTGAAGTTCTTCCACACCAATCTCGACAAACCATTTGTGTATGGACCTTGCTTTGTGCACAGGGGCATTGTCATACTGAAACAGGAAAGGGCCTTGCCCAAACTGTTGCCACATAGATGGAAGCACATAATTGTCTAGAATGTCATTGTATGCTGTAGCGTTAAGATTTCCCTTCACTGGAACTAAGGGGCTTAGCCTGAACCATGAAAAACAGCCCCAGACCATTATTCCTCCTCCACTATGCACTATGCATTCGGGCAGGTAGCATTCTCCTGGCATCTGCCCAAACCCAGATCCTCCCGTCGGACTGCCAAACGGTGAAGCGTAATTCATCCCTCCAGAGAACACGTTTCGACTGTTCCAAAGTCCAATGGGGTCGAGATTTACACCACTCCAGCCGACGCTTGGCATTGCGCATGGTGATCTTAGGCACATGTGCAGCTGCTTGGCCATGGAAACCCATTTCATGAAGCTCCTGACGAACAGTTCTTGTGCTGACGTTGCTTTCAGAGACAGTTTGTAACTCAGTAGTGAGTGTTGCAACCGAGGACAGACAATTTTTACTCGCTTTAGCACTCGGCGGTCCTGTTCTGTGAGCTTGTGTGGCTGAGCTGTTGCTCCTAGACGTTTCCACTTCACAATAACAGCACTTACAGTTGACCGGGGAAGCTCTTGCAGGGCAGAAATGTTACGAACTGACTTGTAGGAAAGGTGGCATCTTATGATGGTGCTACGTCGAAAGTCACTGAGCTCTTCAGTAAGGCCATTCTACTGCTAATGTTTGTCTATGGAGATTGCATGGCTGTGTGCTCGATTGTATACACCTGTCAGCAACGGGTGTGGCAGAAATAGCCGAATCCACTCATTTTAAGGGGTGTCCACATACTTTTGTATATATATATATAGTGTATCAATATATCTGTATAACTAAACAATACATGTATAGGCGTACACATAGGACAAAGTACTTTCCATACTCTCTTCTCTCTCTCACACACACACACACACACACACACACACACACACACAACACACACACACACACACACACACACACACACACACACACACACACACACACACACACACACACACACACACACACACACACACCTTGCTGTGTGGTTTCTGTTTATCTGTACACAGATCCCTTTCCACTAACATGTTCTTCTTTGATATGGTTTAGAGTCAAGCTCCCTGCTGCGCTGGAGACCCTGTAAAGCAGTTGGTGCCAGATTGGCACGGTCTATTCCTCAGCCATCAGTAGGCAGGGGGACCAACACTGGCCTAGCTATGGAGTTTCACTTCTCAAACGGCTGATTATCCAAGCCAGGCTGTTTACCTTGGAGTACAATCAATATCAGGGTGCCCTGTGAGGTTTCTATTAGAGGGGGTGCTGCTGTATGGCGGCGGCGTTGCCCTGTGAAGTGGGCGATGGCTGTGTGGAACAGCGAGCGGGGACTGCGAGGGCCAGATAAAAGATGAATTATAGATATCCTGCCCCAGGGCCCAGCGTTGAGCATAGCGTGGAGGGAGAGGGGAGAGAGAGCGTGTGTGTTTGGAGGCTGATTCCTGGTTGATGAATCCCACAGGCGTGCTTGGCTCTTAAAGGTGGGAATATATTAATAGTGAAAGCAGATGAATGAAGGTATGTTTTCTAAGGTAGAGGGAGAGATGCAGGAATGGTGGTGGTGCATCTTTGCATGCTGTGAATTATACAAGCAGTTAAAGAGTATGTGAAAGATGTGTCAGGGACAAGGATTTTCCCTGCTTAAACAGAATTATAATTAGGAGCGGTTCTAACATCAAATGCATTGGAATACCACAGAGAGTGATTCGCATTTAATTCCAACACTGTTAGATACGCTGACTGGGATTCTGGTGCTATACAGCTATACACAGAACACCTTGCTAAACATACCGTATACTCAGCAGTTAAATGACATGCATGCCAATTCTGACCATCTACTGAGGAAACATTTTCCCCAAAATGTCATCCATCTCAAGCTATACGGTTTCAAGCCCACAACCAAGAGAGTGATTCAGTGAAGTAGCCGACAGTAGAACAGCCAATCCAACATCAACATCCAGCACTTAAACAGTCTCACCACAAACACTGGCACAATGTGAAATACAACCATTATCTAGTTCCAAAAATGTTTCATTATGGAATGCGTAGAATACCAGTGTGGTAACAATGTGCCTTCCAATAAAATGCAAGTTAATTGAAAGAACTGAATGAATAAAAAATAATGAGAAATAAATATATTATTTGTGTTTGGTATTCTTTGGGTTTTGGTCCTTCATCACAAATCCAAATCCAATCCAACGAGATTGATATACCCTGATGAAGGCATTCTACGAAAACATAGTTGATTTTCAGCAATAAAATGTTTGTTAAATGTTACTATCTATTGTCCTACCAGAAATTGCTTATATCTGAAAATCTTCTTGTGTTCAGAAGGAGATTGGCCACAGTCTACAGTCTGGCTTGGAAGGAGGATAGCCTCTGCGTTCTCAGTGTGTAGGTGCATTAATGTCGAGTTTCAAAAAGAAGATCTGACTGAGAGTATTAAAACAAAGAGCACAACAGCAGTCAGTCTAGGAAACATCACGTCTCTCTTTCTCTCTGTCAGTCTGTCTGTCCAGTTCAGATGGTGGAACTGCCAGAAACTGACAATTTGCTCTTTGGATGTCAATAACAAGACTTGGCCCGTCTGCATCCCCCTTCTCTCCCCTCCCCTCCTCTGCCTCCCATCTCCTCCCCTCCACCGGAGTCTCTTCTCACTCTCTGCTTTCTTGGCTTGGCTTCCAAGGAGCTCTGGGTGCCCTGAAACACGCCTGCAGACGTGCAGATTCCACTCCCTATCAGGCAAAAACAAACACACTCCCATATCAAAACAACGTGCCTCTCGCTTTGAACCAAAACACACACCTCCCTCTGTGCACTAAGCCTGGGAGCCAACACAGACAGTTGGCGGCTGGGACTGACTCCTTTACACCATGGACAGAGCTCAGAGCTCAGCCTGCCTGCCTTCAAATCTGACTGCATTGTTGTTTCACAGACACTGATGGTCGACTGATGGAAGTAGAAACACTCCATGACTAAGAGCATTCTAGAACATCTTAGAGGCAGTCTTGGATCCTAAAGCCTACACAGCCCACTCAGACAAAATTACGATTTGGAAATCTCAATTTGAAATTGGGACTGGAATCTTACGTTATCCTTTTCCCGGGTATAAAGCTGACTTTATTTTGTTCTAATTCAATAAGATGCCATTTACCAAGATGGTCTGTCTGTCTTGTGGAAACATAGAGGAATAGGGTAGTATTTGTGTTATCAGGCTCTGTCAGTTATATCTTCTAGTGTGTTGAGCTATATTCAACTCTGTATTCATCTCTGCTGTATGCTCAGAGAGCTCTCTGTCAGACTGAAGCCTCTATAATGAGAGAGTGTGAATGTTGTTGTGCTGTCTAGTGTGTGTTGTGTGTTGTGTGTGTTGTGTGTGTGTGTGTGTGTGTGTGTGTGTGTTGTGTGTGTGTGTGTGTGTGTGTGTGTGTGTGTGTGTGTGTGTGTGTGTGTGTGTGTGTGTGTGTGTGTGTGTGTGTGTGTGTGTGTGTGTGTGGTGTGTAATGTGCAGGTGCAGGTGCATGACAGCAAGCTTGCGTGCATGCGTGTACGTGTCAGAGAAGACTGGGAGATTTTCCAGTGTTAAGGAGCAGGCAGAGGCTGAACTCCGACTTCAAAGGTGTGTCAGGGGATGCAGCGTTCAGCTCAGCCCGTCTGCCTAGACACCAGAGCAGAGCACTGTGGAATGTACATTTCATGACCTCTCTCTCACACTCTCGCGCTTTCTCTCATTCCCCATTCTCTCCCTATCTGTCTCTCTGTATCTGTCTCTCTCCCTCTCCCTCCCTCTCTCTCTCACATAAACACATACATACACATTCACACACCTCCTCCCTCCCTCCCCTCGAAAGTCTTTCTGATGGTGTGACACATATCACAGGTTGCCAGCTGCCAACTGCGTGCCAGCACTGCATCGCTGTCTTTCCTCCACCTGCTCCCTTGCTTGTTTACCCCCTGACACCCCTACTATTTGTCTTTCACCTCTCCCTCTGCCCTTATTTCCCTCCTCCACTCCTCCTCCACTCTGTCTCTCTCCTTCCCCCATCATGTCTTAACCCTGGAAGCACTCCTCAGTCTCAGAGGTTGTGCTGTCAGAGAGCATGACTTGTCTCCACTCTCCACTCTCTCACTCTCCACTCTCTCTCACTCCTCTCCCCTCCCATTCTCTCTCTCGCTCTCTCTCCCCCTCCCATTCTCTCTTTCTCTCTCCTCCCATTCTCTCTCTCTCCTCTCTCTCTCTCTCTCTTCTCTCTCTCGTCTCTCTCTCTCTCTCTCTCTTGCTCTCGCTCTCGCTCTCGCTCGCGCTCTCGCTCTCTCGCTCGCGCTCGCGCTCTCTCTCTCTCTCTCTCTCTCTTACACACACTGACTGGGGATCACGGCAAACTGTTGTTCTAGGAGAATTCCCTATTGAAACATTCCAGGTACAGAATAATAATTTTTCCAGATTATTTTTTGGGGAACCGATGCTGTGAGACGGCTCTCAGCACAAGATGTTGTCTTTGGACCACAATATTTTTCTTTGGCCTCTGTGTATTTGCTAACTCTTTGTGTGTGGTGTGAAACGCTGCTGAGGGATCAATGGTGTGTGTCTGACCACTACGGAAACCTGTGTGTTCATGGCCACACATTAAGCAGTTAGGCATCTATTACCATTAATCATGGTAATGACCAGAATGAACACCATTTACTCATGACCACACATTGAACAGTTAGGGATCTATGACCGTTTGGCACTTTAGATGTGGTACAGGGTGTGGTTAATGTGTAGGTGTACAGTATTAGTAGACAGCAGACTGCATGGTTGGCGCCATTGGGGCAGAGAGTTTGGTTCATGTGTAGTTTGGAACCGTATATATAAGTCCGTATACTTGCCATGTTGTTTTATTGTGAACGTTTCACCGAAAACTGATATCATGTTGAACATATTATAGACATTACTTTCATATTAAATACATATTGAATCCATTTTCATATTATTTCAAAAACGTTCTCCTTGCAGTCTGCCATTATGGACATCCATCGGAGAGAGGGGAAGGTTGGGGCGGCAGGTAGCCTAGTGGTTAATGGCTCAGCTTTGTCTTTCACATGCTTAACACTTGAAACAGCAGCCCAATACTTAACAACAATATTCAACATCACGTGTTTGTACTCAAGACAGAAGAATAGAACATATATAGAAATTGAAGGAACAATCACCCTTAATCCTACAAGTCTGGACCCTGAGTTTTGTTCCAGCACATTGGTGAAAAAAACATTTACAAAACATTTATTCATAAATGTAAAGTTTATAAATACAATAATGAATCATTGATTGTGTTGACTATTGCTGAAGTATATATTTAAATTGTGTGTTTAAAGCCTGAATACGTGAAGTTGAGATGGGAACAGCTGGCATGGAACCTCCAGAACATCTGTCTTGCTTCCTGTTGACATGACATCACACCTTCCAACCATGTGTAACATTGTAACACTGAATCCCTCCACCTCCCAGTTACATTAGGATTAGACTACAGCCGTGTATGAGGTGAAGGTTGCAACACGAACAAGCAACGTGCATCTGTCAACCTCNAATCCCTCCACCTCCCAGTTACATTAGGATTAGACTACAGCCGTGTATGAGGTGAAGGTTGCAACACGAACAAGCAACGTGCATCTGTCAACCTCGCTCCCTCTCTTCCTCCTTTTCTCTCTCTCTCCTTTTCTCCCTGACTATCTTTTGTCTCTCTTTTTCTCTCTCCCTCTCTTTCACTCCCTCTCTATATCTTACAAATTCCAATTTGTACAATATGTTACTTAAGATCCCATTCAACCTCTTTAATGTGAAAATCCAACCGCATACTAGAGCAGATATAGGACAGCTTGTCAAGGCATAAAGATGGCAAGGAGAGGAGAATATGATATGCTACACTCTATAACCCCAGAAGAGCTAGTTAGTCCCTGAATGAGCTCACATATCTTTTATTTAACCTAATGACCCTCCATACACTGTAGAGTTTATTGGATGATCCTACACAGGAGGGCTTGGAGGAGAGTTGGATGCCGGATATGCCAGGCTGCAACTTCATGTTCTGATGAGCGTTGACCAGAAGACTGAATAGAGGACGATCAGAGAGAGACGCAGAGCACTCCCCCCTACCCTCCCCAACCCCACAAGGGGGCCATGTCYCCTCACTGGGTTTGACCCGGGAGGCAGCGAACGTTGTACATTCATCCCCCACAACAGTAGAACAATGGAACATGGCTTATTAGTGTTTATTTTTTACCATTGTGATGAATTCACTCTTCTGTGTCTTCAGGGGCCGATGGCTGCCGGGCTGGCTCAATCAAAACAGTGTTTGGCTCAAACAGTGTTTGGGGGAGCTGGGCCACTTCTGCCATGCCTGAGGGCCAGACTGACTGAAACAAAGAAAACCAGAAACAAACGGAAGAGAGAGAGGAGAGGAACGCAAACATCCTGGAGGAATGTAATGCTGCTCTGTTCTGGTGCTCTGGAGCACTGAAGCACGGCACCGCAGATGGCAACAAAGATCTGGTATCAGGGCACAGCACAGGGACCATGTTGACTTTGGTCCTGTCTCTCACCCCCTGCCCAGCAAGCACTGTCTCTGGGCACAAGCCATCTACACCGGGGCTGGATGAATAGATTGATGCACAGTGATTCTATATCTCTCATTGTTTTGGGGTGGCAGGTAGCCTAGTGGTTAGAGCGTTGGGCCAGTAACCGAAAGGATGCTGGATCGTATCCTCGAGCTGACAAGGTAAAAATCTGTCGTTCTGCCCCTGAACAAGGCAGTTAACCCACTGTTCCTAGGCCATCATCGTAAATGAGAATTTGTTCTTAACTGACTTGCCTAGTTAAATAAAGGTTAAATAAAAAATTTAAATGGTAATATCTGTCTCCCTCTGTTCTCTCTGGGAGTGTTTGTCTGTATGTTAAGCTGAAATACAAACACACTTCGATCTTTGGAACAACCATATTAGCTGATTCTGACAATCTTAGAATGATCTAATACAGTATTCTCTAAACCTGTAACTTTGCAGAAACACAACCCTCTGACAGAATAAGCCTCCCTTCATCTGCTGTTGTCTCAGCCATCTTTGCTCAACGTGATAGGGACTGTGTTTACATGGCTTTGGTTAGGTAAACCAGACAGTGAGAGATGAGCCCGGCCCAGGTCTGTGACAGGCTCGCCACAGGAGAGATACATACTGTAGATAGCAGAGTTAGATCAACATCCCTGCTGCTCGCTGCTGTTAGCTGACGATGGATAGATGGGTGGATTAGGATGTTGCTAGCTCTGTGTTGCTGAGTTTAATTAAAAAACCTTAAAAAACTATCATACTGTATCCCCATGTCTTCTCATTAGCAGGCTGAGAGGTCTTACAAGCCTGGTTCTCTCTCACACACACGCTAATATCCAAGTTGGAGGATTTTCAAGTTCTGTATAATTACAGGCAGAGTGCACTGCAGAGTGGGGAGAAGCACTGCACTGTGCTGTTAGGTTCCTGTCAACAGAACCTACTAATGCCAATTGTATGTGTTTGCCTCTCAATGGAGTATGGAAATATGACTTAAAGAGATCCTTGTCTGACCTTGTCAAATAGAAGAACAGAGTAAGCTCTGGGTTTCTTATCTAACTGACATGCCAGCTTTCAACCTCAGACTGTATAGCGAGAGGATAGTACTATACAGTGCATGGTTAAGTCTTGTTTTGAATCAATGTGGGATGCTGACTCTGGATGGATTGATGCTGTCTGGATTCTGAGTCTAAATAACCTGAAAATAGGGACCACTACATTATTTAAAGCTGTGTTATTAAGGTTTTGTATAATCACAGCCTGTAGTTTTGAAAGTAGTGCTCATAATGCAAAGCGGGTCCCTGAAGATTGTGTACAACGTAATCCATTTTCGTTTTTCTTCTGCAATTCATTCGTATGATATCTTACAAATTCCAATTTCTACAATATGTTACAAATGTGTAAGTGCTTAAGATCCCATTCAACCTCTTTAATGTGAAAATCCAACCTCATACTAGAGCAGATATAGGACAGCTTGTCAAGGCATAAAGATGGCAAGGAGAGGAGAATATGATATGATACACTCTATAACCCTGTAACCCAGAAGAGCTAGTTAGTCCTGAATGAGCTCACATGTCATTTTTTTTAACCTAATGACCCTCCGTACACTGTAGAGTTTATTGGATAAAGGATGCAAGGAAGCAGGATGCCTAAAGATAATAAATATATAAGTAAGGAGAGGTTTTAGTCATTCAATTTTTCCAAGATATCGATAATCCATATTCCTTTTCCCTCTCCTATACAAACAAACATCTTATGTTATAATGTAAAAGGAAAACTGCCTGGAACCTGATCAACTCCTTAAGTGTTCTCAATTATGGTAAAGAGATCCAGTTAGTGTGGGATATGGTAGAAGCCCTCCTATTGATCACAGAGAAAAATTTGCTTTTTAAAGGCTAATTTCCTGCAATTCTAAACAGTTTTGCCCTCGGGCAGAGAAGTCATTTTATATTTTAAAAGCTAGTTTCCTGCAATTCTACACATTTGTCACGGGGCTGAGAAAAAGTGCATTTGTAAGCATATTTCTGCAATTCTATACATTTTGCATGGCAAAACATGCAAAATGGGTTCTCAAACATGCAAAATAATATAAATATATATTTTTTATATATTTTTTATTTCACCTTTATTTAACCAGGTAGGGCTAGTTGAGAACAAGTTCTCATTTACAACTGTGATCTGGCCAAGATGAAGCAAAAGCAGTGTGACACAAACAACAACACAGAGTTCACATGGATAAAACAAGTGTACAGTCAATAACACAATAGAAAAAATGAAGTCATATACAGTGTGTGCAAATGGCGTGAGAGGTAAGGCAAAATAGGCCATAGTAGCGGGTAATTACAATTAGCACAATTAACACTGGAGTTTATAGATGAGCAGATTATGATGTGCAAGTAGAAATACTGGTTTGCAAAAAGAGCAGAAAAGTAAATAAAAACAATAATGGGGATGAGGTAGGTATATTGGGTGGGCTATTTACAGTGGCTTTGTCCAGCTGCAGCGACCAGTTAGCTGCTCAGATAGCTTATGTTTTAAAAGTTAGTGAGGGAAATATGTCTCCAGCTTCAGCGATTTTTGAAATTTGTTCCAGTCATTGGCAGCAGAGAACTGAAAGGAAGGCGGCAAAGGAGGTGTTGGCTTTGGGGATGACCAAACCAAACAGTGAGATAAACCTGCTGGAGCGCGTGCTACGGGTGGGTGTTGTTATCGTGACAGTGAGCTGAGATAAGGCGGAGCTTACCTAGCATAGACTTATAGATGACCTGGAGCCAGTGGGTCTGGCGACGATATGTAGCGAGGGCCAGCCTACCTAGAGCATACAGGTCGCAGTAGTGGGTGGTATAAGGGGCTTTGGTGACAAACGGATGCACTGTGATAGACTGCATCCAGTTTGCTGAGTAGAGTATTGGAAACTATTTTGTAAATGACATCGCCGAAGTCGAGGATCGTAGGATAGTCAGTTTTACGAGGGTATGTTTGGCGGCGTGAGTGAAGGATGCGTTGTTGCGAAATAGGAACCGGCGATTCTAGATTTATTTTTTGGATTGGAGATGTTTTATGAGTCTGGAGGAGAGTTTACAGTCTAGCCAGACACTAGGTATTTGTAGTTGTCCACATATTCTAAGTCAGACCGTCCAGAGTAGTGATGCTGGACTAGGCGGGCGGTGCGGGAGCGATCGGTTGAAGAGCTGCATTTAGTTTTACTTGCATTTAAGAGCAGTTGGAGGCCACGGAAGGAGAGTTGTATGGCATTGAAGATCGTCTGGAGGTTTGTTAACACAGTGTCCAAAGAAGGCCAGATGTTTACAGAATGGTGTCGTCTGCGTAGAGGTGGATCAGGGAATCACCAGCAGCAGAGCGACATCGTTGATATATACAGAGAAGAGAGTCGGCCCGAGAATTTAATCCTTGTGGTACCATAGAGACTGCCGAGTCCGGACAACAGGCCCTCCGATGTGACACACTGAACTCTGTCTGAGAATTAGTTGGTGAACCAGGCGAGGCAGTCATTTGAGAAACCAAGGCTGTTGAGTCTGCCGATAAGAATAGCGGTGATTGACAAAGTCGAAAGCCTTGGCCAGGTCGATGAAGACGGCTGCACAGTACTTGTTTTATCGATGGCGGTTATGCTATCGTTTGTACCTTGAGCGTGGTTGAGGTGACCAGCTCGAAACCGGATTGCACAGCGGAGATGGTATGGTGGGATTCGAAATGGCAAGTGATCTGTTTATTAATAACTTGGCTTTCTAAAAAACTTTAGAAAGGCAGGGCAGGATGGATATAGGTCTATAACAGTTTGGGTCTAGAGTGTCCCCCCTTGAAGATGGGATGACCGCTGCAGGTTTCCAATCTTTAGGGATCTCGGACAATACGAAAGAGAGGTTTAACAGACTGGTAATAGTAATATATATATATATATATATATATATATATATATATATATATATATATGCCCATTATTTTGTCTACATACTTTATATCTGGTTTTAGTCTTTTAAGTTTACACTGAAACGTTTTTACATCCCTAATTATTTTGTATTATTTTTATAATTAAAAACATATGTATTATATTTTTTGGAGTGGCAGCAACGATTTAGTAGCGGTGGCTCGCCGCTGCAAAATGAATGTGGGGGAAACACTGGGGATTTAATGTTTCCAGTATGCGTTAGCTGTCACACGATCCAAAGAACTGCATTAGTTATGAATTAGTTATGGATAGGGATACTGAAGACGAGTCAATAAGACTAGCAGCATTAAACTGTATGGATTGGATTACAAAATACTCACATTTTCTAGTGTGTCTGAGATCCTGGTCCTTTGAGGTATCACTGTGAATGCTCATTGGGAATTGTATACATATACCTTTCAGCCAAGGAAAGGGAAAGGGGGATACCTAGTCAGTTGTACAAGCCATCCGCCTTTACGTAAACAGCCAAAATACCCCAAAAACTAAAGTGACATTGACTTGGTTGTGTTTAGAAAATGGGGCCCACAGTAAAGGAGCCAAATGTATGAGATGCTTGGGTTTGTTACATCCCCTAATCCTGTAGGCTGTTTTGCCATTGGGAATCAGCGGCAACTTCCTCAATCATAAGCTTCACTGTGAATCTGATCCTCTGTGTCTCTCCCTCCCTGTTGTTTGGGGCTGAAACATAACCTCTCAGACCCCAGAAAGAGAACCAGAGGGATTCTCATAATGTCCTGACACACAGCCGGACTCCTCCAGGGCTGGAAGTGGAACTATAGAACATGCAGCACGCCAACCAATCCAACCTGGGTGCAAATAGTATTTGTTTCTTTTAAATACTTCAGCTGTGCTTGACCGAGCTCATCTGGTGCAATGGAACCAATGGAATAGTCCCAAAAGTGCAAACCACACTGTCCATTTGAGACCAAGCGTGTAGTGCTTAAAGTATTCAAAAGAAAACAAACACTATTTGAACCCAGCAGTTGTGGCTGGCTAGAACTGGACCCAACAGTACTCAAACCCTCCTCCCTCCCCAGCTCCAGCTCTCCAACTCTCTAATCCCGTATAAAGATAGTGAAGTCATGATTTTACTCCCCAGAGAACAACCTCAACCGGACCTTGTCTCTCCCCTAATGGCCAACACATGTGCTGCACTAAGAGTTCAACCAACGCTCTATAAATACAGACTCACATATACTGCCAATGCCGCATATCTGTTGTTTTTGTAATTAGACATGTTTGTATTTTAGGGATAATTGCAGTTGGCTTTAAAGAATGTGGAAAATATTTTTTAAGTCTCGCCTCGTCAGGGGCATGGCCCAATTTCAGATGTAAATTCTTTAACAAATTAATGTAGTGTTTTATTTGAGGCAGAAGAATGTCTGGTGGTCAGTTTTCAGAGCTAGAGTCCTCTGTGGCTTGGGGATAGGCCAACTAGTCAAATGATTGTGAGGATAGGCCACAGAAAGATTGGTCCATAATGGCCAAAATTTACCAATATCATAATTAAGCTCGACCAAAATTGGCTAGTGGCATTTCCTGTGGGGTTTTTGGTGCGTGATTTGTATGTTTTAATATTGCTTTTGTGTTGGATCATCGTCCTCTGTTGTTTGGGTATCACGTTTATAGACGTTCCTCATTATTGGCTTACATGTATGACCAAAGGTGAGAACTGTATG
>NC_036845.1:5613614-5632735 GCF_002910315.2 Salvelinus sp. IW2-2015
GAGGAGAAGAATTGAAGGCCATGCTTACCAGCACAACACAACCAACCACACACACACACAACACACACACACACACACACACACACACACACAACACACACAACACACACACACCACACCACCACACACACACACACACACACAACAACACACACACACAACACACACACACACAGACCACACACACACACACACACACCACACAACATACACACACACACGATGAGATGAGAGCATGTTCAAAACACAGCAGTATAATCAAAGCAGTACTGTACAGAGAGAACGGTCAGCATGCATTGTGTTGGGAACAGGACCGGTGTGGAAATAATGACACTGGCCTGGACAGGACAGGAGCGTATAGTATGGTGAACTACAGAGGGAAAAGGCAAATCAAGTCTTATCATATTTTACTAGTGGGCTGATTGGTAGGGTAGATTAGAACTGAAATGAAATGAAGAAGAGGTTTTCCCCCTGGAAATACAATTATATTCCTGTTATAGTAATTCAATGTGTACTCCCTCAGGGCAGGGTTGGGGCCACAACATAAAATAGAAGACATGCACATAGGGCTTTTCCACTCCGGTGCTGGTGTCACTCCAGCCTTTTATTGGGTGCAGTAATTAAATGTATTTCTATGGTTGGAACGGACACAGTCAGACACAGTCAGCCTCCCCAGTACAGACACAGTCAGCCTCCCCAGTTCTCTCCATATGTAAAACCTATTTCCATCCATCTGCTCTGTCCTATGGGTAGAATCACACACACTCTTTCTCTCTCGCCAAATCTATAAATTGCTGCAGTTGAATTGACTATAATGGGAAATCATAGTAGTCACCAACCACAGTCGGGTCACCTGCTACTGTCCTCCCTTCCACTAGAATAGTGTCAACTTTTTTTCCCTCTTTCTGATGGTTGCTGATCATAGCAAGACTGTGAAAACAGACTGGACAACCCCTCCCTCTCACTCTCTATCAATCTCTCTCCCTTACTTACTATGGAATTCTAGGTTAGGTTTCCTGAAAGAGAAAGCCACCACTTCCATGTCAAAGATAATAAAACAAAAACACTATAGTAAATACTACAGTTCTGTCTGCAAAAACACTACCATTTAGTACAGTCTGCAATAACACTACCATTTAGTACAGTCTGCAAAAACAATACAGTAAATACTACAGTGTAGTTGTCAACGTCGTGTGTATAGGTGGCAGGGAAGTCAGGCGCAGGAGAGTTAAACGAAGTGTAAATGGAGACTTTTAATAAATGTCCACATAACATGCTCCAAACACGAAAATATACATACATAAAATAAACATGGGTACGAGGACCCGTCGCGCACCTATACACCAAGAATCAACACTTGACATAAAACAATCTCTGACAAACACATGAGGGGAAACAGAGGGTTAAATACACAACAGGTAATGAATGGGATTGACAACAGGTGTGTGGGAAGACAAGACAAAACCAATGGAAAATGAAAAATGGATCGATGATGGCTAGAAGGCCGGTGACGTCGACCGCCGAACACCGCCCGGACAAGGAGAGGCAACGACTTCGGCAGAAGTCGTGACAGTAGTAGAGTCTGCAAAAACACTACCATTTAGTACAGTCTGCAAAAACACTACCATTTAGTACAGTCTGCAAAAACAATACAGTAAATAATACAGTGTAGTAGAGTCTGCAAAAACAATACAGTAAATACTACAGTGTAGTAGAGTCTGCAAAAACAATACAGTAAATACTACAGTGTAGTAGAGTCTGCAAAAACAATACAGTAAATACTACAGTGTAGTTGTCACGCCCCGACCATAGTTTGCTTTGTATGTTTCTATGTTTTGTTTGGTCAGGGTGTGATCTGAGTGGGCATTCTATGTTGTATGTCTAGTTTGTCTATTTCTATGTGTTTGGMCTRATATGGTTCTCAATCAGAGGCAGGTGTTAGTCGTTGTCTCTGATTGGGAACCATATTTAGGTAGCCTGTTTTGTATTGTGGGTTGTGGGTGATTGTTCCTGTTCCTGTGTTCCTGTGTTTTGTGTTCACTATACGGGACTGTTACGTTTTCGCTCGTTTGTCGGTTTATTGTTTTTGTTCGTTGTTTAAGGATTCGTATTAAAATGAATACTCACTACGCTGCATCTTGGTCCTCCTCTCTTTCGCCTGACGAAGATCGTTACAGAATCACCCACCAAAGGACCAAGCAGCGTGGTAACGGGCAGCAGCAGCAGCAGCAGTGATCGCAGGACTCCTGGACCTGGGAGGAGATTCTGGACGGCAAGGGACCCTGGGCACAGGCTGGAGAATATCGCCGCCCCAAGGCTGAGCTGGAGGCAGCGAAAGCGGAGAGGCGGCGGTATGAGGAAGCAGCACGAAAGCGCGGCTGGAAGCCAGAGAGGCAGCCCAAAAAATTTCTCGGGGAGTGTGGTTAAGTCAAGTAGCAGACCTGAGCCAGCTCCCCGTGCTTACCGTGGAGAGAGAGGGACCGGGCAGGCACCATGTTATGCCGTGAGGCGCACGGTGTCCCCGGTGAGCAGGCATAGATTGTTGTAGAAACTTCTCAAGGATGATCAATGGAAACAGGATGCACCTGAGCTCAATTTTGAGTCTCATATCAAAAGGTCTGACTAAAGTCCACAAAAACACTACATTGAATACTACAGTAAACTCAGGAAAAACACTACAGTGAATTATATAGTATTTATACCATAGTATACTATAGTATTTTCTTCGTGTAGTTGAGGCTGAGGAGGAAAGGATTCTAGCTGTATCTGTCTCTGTCCTCATTAGTACTGAGCTGAGCTGCACCTCCTGACACTCACACGCATGCAAACACACAAACACTCGCACACTTTTACACACACAAACACTCTCTGAGTCTGACTGCTGACAGTTTGAAGATATTGATAGGAGCAGAGGCCTGTGAGATGTGAAATCCCCTGAGTAACGGAGAATGCAGCTGAATGGTTGTAATTGGGCACTGAGTATCAATCTGCTGCCAAATACCTCACAGTTTTCACCTTAATGTTCTCCACCATTGCTATGGTAATGTTAAGGCATCTCTGCATGCTGATGAGATGAGATGCTGTACGTTCAGAGCTCAGTTCCTGCCCTTAGTTTGTCTCTGTCACAACCAAGGAAACACACATAAACAAACACATACACACATACACACACAGCTGTTTTCTAATAACAGGGAGATCAGTGAGCCTCTGACAAACACACATTATTATTCCTCGAATATATTTTTATTCCATACAGTGTTTGGTTGAAAGTTGTCAACAGGGTGTATTGTTAGTGTAAATAGTGAAAATTATATTGTTGTATGTTATTTCACGATCACTATACGTTATAGTAAGTTACACTGCCAGTGCCAAATGCATTCACCTCATTGAAAGGTTTGTACCACAGAACTAACGGAACATAGTGAAACTTTGAACAATTCAAGGAGAGTTTCACCAAAATAATATCTTTTGCTTTTTCAACGGTGTCTCTGTGAATATTACCAAACAATATACTTGCCTTTCAATGGTGTGTCTACCCACATGGAAAAATACAACAGTTTAATATAGAATACTACAGTGCTTACTATGGAATTATGTTAGTCATCCCAAATCAAATCAAATCAACATTATTTATAAAGCCCTTCTTACATCAGCTGATTCTCCAAAGTGCTGTACAGAAACCCAGCCTAAAACCCCAAACAGCAAGCAATGCAGGTGTAGAAGCACAGTGGCTAAGGAAAACTTCCTAGAGAAAGGCCAAAACCTAGGAAGAAACCTAGAGAGGAACCAGGCTATAGGGGTGGCCAGGCCTCTTCTGGCTGTGCCGGGTAGAGATTATAACAGAACATGGCCAAGATGTTCAAATGTTCATAAATGACCAGCATGGTCAAATAATAATAATCACAGTTAGTTGTCGAGGGTGCAACAAGTCAGCACCTCAGGGAGTAAATGTCAGTTGGCTTTTCATAGCCGATCATTGAGAGTATCTCTACGCGTCCTGCTGTCTCTAGAGAGTTGAAAACAGCAGTCTGGACAGGGTAGCACGTCGGTGAACAGTTCAGGGTTCCATAGCCGCAGGCAGAACAGTTGAAACTGGAGCAGCAGCACGGCCAGGTGGACTGGGACAGCAAGGAGTCATCATGCCGGGTAGTCCTGAGGCATGGTCCTAGGCCTCAGGTCCCCCGAGAGAGAGAAAGAGAGAAAAAGAAGATAGAGAGAGCATACTTAAATTCACACAGAACACCGGATAAGACACGGCCCCCCCGACACATAAACTACTGCAGCATAAATACTGGAGGCTGAGACAGGAGGGGTCAGGAGACACTGTGGCCCATCCGATGATACCCCCGGACAGGGCCAAACAGGCAGGATATAACCCCACCCACTTTGCCAAAGCACAGCCCCACACCACTAGAGGATATCTTCAACCACCAACTTACCATCCTGAGACAAGGCCGAGTATAGCCCACAAAGATCTCCACCAGCACAACCCAAGGGGGGCGTCAAAATTGTAGTATACTATACATACTATACTAAACACTGCAGTATCCCTCTGACGTGTAGTACTTCTATAGAATGTTGTAGTATATGGTAGAATACTATAGTAAATACTACTGTAATGTCCGCAAAAACACTACATTCCACAAAAACTACACTTTTTTAAACTATAGTAACTACTGCAGTATTTAATTTTTATGTACCCTGCCCATTCCTCTCCCCATATCCTAATTTGTGCCACCCACAAGTGAGAACCATACATGCCAAGTATAGACCATATTGTGTTCCGTAGAGGTTATAGAAAGAGCAGAAGTTCTGAAATATCCATTCAGACCCAAGTCCTTCCTACCTACAGGTTATGGAAAAGTATTAGTATTTCTCCAGTAGGGGAAAGACTCCACTTCTATGTCAAAGATAATAAAACAAAAACACTATAGTAAATACTACAGTATACTACAGTCTGCCATAACAATATAGTAAATACTACAGTATACTACCGTCTGCAATAACACTACAGTAAATACTACAGTATAGAATACTACAATCCACAAAAACACAATATTAATTACTGTAGTATATAATATAGTTTTTATTTTCCTTCAGTATTTATATTATAGTTGACTGTAAATCAGTGGCGGTCAGTACATTTAAGGTGAGGGAGGATGATTTTCTTTCATGAGCATGGCCTTACTTGTATTACAGCATATTGGATGACTCTCATTCATATTCCATTCACACTGTTCAATGTAACAGCAATAGGTTTAGGCTACTACATGATACTAACATTTTTCCTATACCTATCATTAGGTTGCTACAACCTAGCCTACGAATGAAAGTTTACAATGTAAATGCACACAGGTTGAGAGACAAATTTGAGGTCACAGACAGTGACACATGGACAGACAGTGACATTCAATACCGCCTTCAACGCTCTTGCCTGCATTTAGCTGACATAGGATGTAATCATTAGTCCAACAGTTGCAAACATGAGTTTCTATTGGACAAATTTAGGTATGTTTATCCCCGTTTTGTTCTATTTGCTTCCGTTTAAGAAACTTTTTTCAACAGAATCGGCGGAATGAATACACCCCTAATCACACATAAACACAGTTCACTTTCATAGCAGTCACTTTGTATTCCTTGTCGCATCTCTGCGCTCTCCTCCTCTCACCTCAAACCCTTCGCTTGTGGACTTCAGTGCACAACACATCAGCTGTATGTGACCAGGTGAAAAAACCTTTCTAAGCCAAAACCGCTACACACAGCCTACATCGTTGTCACCATATTAGCTAAAGTATTGTCATACTCAGCACAGCTAATGGAACTAACGCGTTAGTAAACCTGCTACAATCATGCAGTAACGTTACAGTGTACAGTCAGTAAGCATTTACACCTGTGGGCCCCGGTGGCAATACATTTGTAATACCAAAAGCTTACCTTGACTTGGAAGCGTTCCAGTGTTGTGTTGAAAAGTCATAGCCGGCTAGTTAACATAGCATCACTCTGTTTGAGCAGAGTATTTCAGTAGGCTAAACTAGCTAGCTGCATTTACTAGCTAAGTAGGTGAAACTGAAAGTGAAAAATAAATACGAAACCTCGCTATTTCGCTCTTCCTTCTCCTTCATTTTGGAAGAAATGTATATTTTGAAAACTGTTCAACTATTGTCTTTCTCTTTGAGTCAACTACTCACGACATTTTATTCACTGCAGTGCTAGCTAGCTGTAGCCTATGCTTTCAGTACTAGATTAATTCTCTGATCCTTTGATTGGGTGGACAACATGTCAGTTCATGCTGAAAGAGCTCTGATAGGCTGGAGGACGTCCTCCAAAAGTTGTCATAATTACTGTTTAAGTCTATGGAAGGGGGTGAGAACCATGATCCTTCTAGGTTTTGTATTGAAGTCAATGTACCCAGAGGAGGACGGAAGCTAGCTGTCCTCCGGCTACACCATGCTACCCTCGACCTTCTTTACAAAATAGAGTGTTTTAATCAATTATTTGGTGGCATGTGATTATATTTAGTATAGTTTTATCTAAAAAGGAGAACTTTTTAAATGATTTGCAACTTCAGACTTTAGTCTGGAAAAACACTACAGTTAATACTACAGTAAGGTCCACAAAAGTATACCATACCAGTAGTTTTTCATGTGGGTGAGTCTTTCTATTGTGAGGATTAAAGTAGAGATGGGCCTAAAAGCCACCCATTGTTGTGTGCAGGTCTACCCAGAGTGCATTAGGAGCTGATGTAACACAGGTGTTATGGTAAATAATGCCATATATCTCCAGGGGGAGGACATGGTGCTGTCTACACCATTTTGTCTTCAATAAGTTATGACAGGATCTGTTTCCCGCAAAGACAAAGGCTTTGAGCCATTCCCATGGTGTAGGATGCCTTCGCCCTGAGGGCTATCTCACATAATATGTGTCTGTATGTGGAGAGGATGAAATGCAGGTAGCCTATAGCGCTGGACAAGTGAGGGCAGAGTTAGATAGAGAAGAGGATAAATCAAACCAGGTTGACTTTCCTCTAGGGTCTAAGTGTTTTATTCTTGACAGGGTTCATCTGATTGAAATACCCTCCAGAGACTAAGGCCCTGATGGGTATGATGCATAGAGCCCATTACAGATTGTAGTGGTTTTCACTTCTAGGTGTGGATAGAACAGGGTTAGGGAATATACCTCAGTAACACTACAGAGAGAGGGTGAATAATGTTTAGAAACATGTTTTAAAGGATTGTAATGTGATTGATGGAGATACAAAGGGGATGAATTAGGATGAGTAAATGGGCCTACTGTAGAACATGGATGTATTGGACTGAAGTGGCAGTCTTGAAATGTGTATGGGTGAAACTACACTGAGTAGGGCAAAGCATTGGTAATTGTGTAACAGTGGGTGGCATGTAAAGCGCATCTCTTCTCTCTGGAAAGAGTGGTAACCTACTAAGTCTGGCAGCCTCTGTAGAAACCTCTGGAAGACAACCAATAAGGAAAATATGACTCTGGTGTGTCTTACAGTATTTACAAAGAAAAAGATTTAGTCTTCACATTTTATTTTTTATTTTTTATTCAACCTTTATTTAACTGGGCAAGTCAGTTAAGAACAAATTCTTATTTACAATGACGGCCTACCCCGGCCAAACCCGGACGACGCTGGGCCAATTGTGCGGCGCCCAATTGTGCACCGCACATCAGTGTGTGCCAAACCAAGCCCGGAGCCAAGGGATAGGGGCCAGGGCTCCCACCCAGCCAGCCAGCCCAGGGTAGGAAAAACACTATCAAATCAAATCAAATCWAATTTTATTGGTCACATACACATGGTTAGCAGATGTTAATGCGAGTGTAGAAAAAACCCTTGTGCTTCTAGTTCCGACCGTGCAGTAATATAATCTAACAAGTAACAATTTCACAACAACTACCTTATACACACAAGTGTAAAGGAATGAATAAGAATATGTACATATAAATATATGGATGAGTGATGGCCGAACGGCATACGCAAGATGCAGTAGATGGTATAGAGTACAGGATATACATATGAGATGAGTAATGTAGGGTATGTAAACATTATATAAAGTGGCATTGTTTAAAGTGACTAGTGATACATGTATTACATCCAATTTTTAACTATTAAAGTGGCTAGAGATTTGAGTCAGTATGTTGGCAGCAGCCACTCAATGTTAGTGATGGCTGTTTAACTTCACTAGGGTAGGGGGCAGCACTCTGAATTTTGGATGAAAAGCGTGCCCAAATTAAACTGCCTGCTACTCAGGCCCAGAAGCTAGGATATGAATATAATTTGGATAGAAAACACTCTAAAGTTTCCAAAACTGTTAAAATAATGTCTGTGAGTATAACAGAACTGATATGGCAGGCGAAAACCTGAGGGATATCCATCCAGGAAGTACTATTATTTTGAAAGGCTGTTTTTCCATTGAAAGCCTATCCACCATACAAAGACTTAGGACCCAGTTCACGAACTCTGTGGCTTCTTCTACATGTGGCTAGTCTTTAGGCATTGTTCCAGGCTTTTACTCTGAAAAATGAGGGAGATACAGCACTTTCAATGAGTGGCCAGTGGAAATGTCCAGACATGAGTCCAGCGTGTGATCGGGATCGCGCATTTCTTGTTTCTCCTTTCTATTGACGAAACTTTTGTCCGGTTGAAATATTATTGATTATTTATAACAAAAACAACCTGAGGATTGATTTTAAACATCGTTTGACATGTTTCTACGACCTTTTATTGTACTTTTTTGACTTTTCGTCTGGATGTTGAGAGCGCTCTTTGTGCCTTTGGATTACTGAACTAAACGCACCAACAAAATGTAGGTTTTTGGACATAGAGAGGGACATTATCGAACATAACGAACATTTATTGTCTAACATGGAGACCTGGGAGTACCAACAGATGAAGATCATCAAAGGTAAG
Source organism: Salvelinus sp. IW2-2015 (assembly GCF_002910315.2). NCBI lineage: Eukaryota > Metazoa > Chordata > Actinopteri > Salmoniformes > Salmonidae > Salvelinus > Salvelinus sp. IW2-2015. The sequence goes on from NC_036845.1 coordinate 5,622,541, forward strand.
AGATTCATTTTAACACTATTTCTGACTTTTTGGGGGAAAATGGCTGTATGGTTTTCTATGGCTAGGCGCTGACCTAACCTGACCTATGCATGGTGTGCTTTCGCAGTAAAGCCTTTTTGAAATCTGACACAGCGGCTGGATTAACAAAACATTTATCTTTAATCCTATGTATAAAACTTGTATTTTTCATCAATATTTATGATGAGTATTTCTATAATTTGATATGACACTCTGAAATTTCCCCGGATGTTTGTTTGAGACAATGATTACTGTACATTCCGCACCAATTTCAACTGAGGTTTTTGGACATAAAGATTAACTTTATCGAACAAAACACACATTTATTGTGTAACATTAAGTCCTGTGAGTGCCATCTGATGAAGATCATCAAAGGTTAGTGATAATTGTTTTCGCTATTTCTGACTTTTGTGAGCCCTCTCCTTGGATGGAAAATTTTCTGTGACTAGGCGCTGACCTAACATAATCGCATGGTGTGCTTTCGCCGTAAAGCCTTTTTGAAATCGGACACTGTGGTTGGATTTACAAGAAGTTTATCTTTAAAATGGTGTATAATACTTGTATATTTGAGGAATTTTAATTATGGGATTTCTGTTGTTTTGAATTTGGTGCCCTGCAATTTCACTAGCTGTTGTCGAAGGTGGGACGCTACCGTCCCACTGGTACCAGGGAGGTTAACCTCTAATTCCTCCCAAACCCGGATCCGGGAGCACCCCCCACAGTAAAAAAGCTGACTAGCATAGCCTAGCATAGCGTCACAAGTAAATACTAGCATCTAAATATCATTAAATCACACAACTCCTAAAGAAGAATACGTTAAGATCGACAGCTCCGAACCAGAGATAGCCAGATAGATCACATCTTGTGAGAATCAATTGCGCACGTGCGAGTTTCTAGTGCTCTCGTGCATTTGTATAAATGTTACAGGGAAGACACAAATATGTAAATCTATTAGCTAACCACGTTAGCAAAAGACACCACTTTTTTACTCCACCAGTTTTTTACTCCATCAGTAGCCATCACTAATTGACCAAATAAAGATATAAATAGCCACTATCCAAGAAACAACTTCATAAGATGACAGTCTGATAACATATTTATTGTATAGCATATGTTTTTTTAGAAAAATGTGCAATATTCAGTATAAATCACAGTTCTACATTGCAGCTGCAATCTGAAATACGTGCGAAGCTGCCAGTAATATATACAGAGAAACGCAACGTAAATACCTAATTACCTCTTTAAACCATTTCTGAAAAAAAACACAGCAAATGAAAGCCCAAACATCTTGTTCCAGCCAATTATGTCAGATTTTTAAAGTGTTTTACAGCGAAAAACTATAGCATTATATTAGCTTAGCACAAATAGCCAGAAACACAAGCAATTTACCAGCAGCACAGGTTAGCGATCGTAACAATCAGCAAAAGATATATAATTTGGACTAACCTTTGTATACTTCCACAGCATGACAGTCCTGTAACATCATATTACACAATGCATATAGGTTTTGTTCGAAAAATGTGCATATATTAGCAGCACAAATCATGGCTATACAATGTGATCAGTAGCAAAAGTTCATGCATTCTGCCGGCGCATCATTGGAAAGGCACATAAGTTTTACGATTATTTTCGAGTAGATTGAACAAAAAAATACAGGTTGACAGCAAATGAAAAGATGCATTAGTTTATTAATGCAACCGCTGAGTTAGCATTTTTAAAATTAACGTTACTAGACATATCATGTGCCGTTACAGCCAGACTAAGTGCCGCAATAATGGCGGACAAATGCGTTTCAGCATTTTTCCACATATAAATACGGATATAACATCATAAATCGTATCTTACTCCTTGGACGAGCTTTCCATCAGAAATCTTGGGCAAGGTGTCCTTTGTCCAAAGAATCGTTGCCTTGGTTGGAAAAACGATTGTTCTTCAACTTCGGAATTAGCAGCACACATAGCTATGTGGCCCACAACATTACCCAATCCCAAAACGCAATACTACAGCAAATTCCGAAAATAGCAATATACTCGCATAAACTGATATAACTCGTTTAAAATAACTTCTTGTTATGATTGTTTCTAACACCTATATCGAATTAAATTACAGACGGATATAGCTAAGGACCGATACTGAGCGTTTACTAAATGCCATCTTGAGGTCTTGCTTTGCGCAATGACGAGCGTCGAAAAGGAGAGCGCACTTCGTTTCCTTGGTCCTTTTATAAGCTCTGAGATCTACGTTAGACACTCCTCCACTTTCTCATTTTGTTTACTGACATCCAGGGGAAGGCGGGTGCAGTTCATGTCGACCCATAGGACACATACAGAGCTTTAAACTGATCTGAGAACAAAGCCCCTCGTTTTCAGACCTCGCAAGTTCCTGTCATGGATTTCGCTGCAGAAAGAGTTCTGGTTCACCCCACAGACAATTCAAACGGTTTTTAGAAACTAGAGATTGTTTTCTATCCAATAGTAATAATCAAGTATGCCATATTGTACGAGCAAGAATTGAGTACGAGGCAGTTTTAATTTGGAACGATAAATGGGTCTCCAAGTTGAAACAGCACCCCCTGTAGTGTCAAGAGGTTAACAGTCTGATGGCCTTGAGATAGAAGCTGTTTTTCAGTCTCTCGGTCCCCACTTTGATGCACCTGTAAATACCTCGCCTTCTGGATGATAGCGGGGTGAACAGGCAGTGGCTCGGGTGGTTGTTGTCCTTGATGATCTTGTTGGCCTTCCTGTGACATCGGGTGGTGTAGGTGTCCTGGAGGGCAGGTAGTTTGCCCCCGGTGATGCGTTGAGCAGACCTCACTACCCTCTGGAGAGCCTTACGGTTGTGGATGGAGCAGTTGCCGTACCAGGTGGTGATACAGCCCGACAGGATGCTCTCGATTGTGCATCTGTAAAGGTTTGTGAGTGTTTTTGGTGACAAGCCAAATTTCTTCAGCCTCCTGAGGTTGAAGAGGTCGCGGTTGCACCTTCTTCACCATGCTGTCTGTGTGGGTGGACCATTTCAGTTTGTCTGTGGTGTGTAAGCCGAGGAACTTAAAACTTTCCACCTTCTCCACTACTGTCCCGTCGATGTGGATAAGGGGGTGCTCCCTCTGCTGTTTCCTGAAGTCCACGATCGTCTCCTTTGTTTTGTTGACGTTGAGTGTGAGGTTATTTTCCTGACACCACACTCCGAGGGCCCTCACCTCCTTCCTGTAGGCCGTCTCATCGTTGTTGGTAATCAAGCCTACTACTGTACTATCGTCTGCAAACTTAATGATTGAGTTGGAGGCGTGCATGGCCACGCAGTCATGAGTGAACAGGGAGTACAGGAGAGGGCTGAGAACACACCCTTGTGGGGCCCCAGTGTTGAGGATCAGCGGGGTGGAGATGTTGTTTCCTACCCTCACCACCTGGAGGTGGCCTGTCAGAAAGTCCAGGACCCAGTTGCACAGGGCGGGGTCGAGACCCAGGGTCTGGAGCTTAATGACGAGTTTGGAGGGTACTATGGTGTTAAATGCTGAGCTGTAATCGATGAACAGCATTCTTACATAGGTATTCCTCTTGTCCAGATGGGTTAGGGCAGTGTGCAGTGTGATTGCGATTGCGTCGTCTGTGGACCTATTGGGGCGGTAAGCAAATTGGAGTTGGTCTAGGGTGTCAGGTAGGGTGGAGGTTATATGACCCTTGACTAGTCTCTCAAAGCACTTCATGATGAAGGAAGTGAGTGCTACGGGGCGATAGTCATTTAGCTCAGTTACCTTAGCTTTCTTGGGAACAGGAAAATGGTGGCCCTCTTGAAGCACGTGGGAACAGCAGACTGGGATAGGGATTGATTGAATATGTCCGTAAACACACCAGCCAGCTGGTCTGCACATGCTCTGAGGACACAGCTAGGGATGCCGTCTGGGCCGGCAGCCTTGCGAGGGTTAACACGTTTAAATGTTTTACACACGTTGCATGTGGTGAAGGAGAGCCCGCAGGTATTTGGTAGCGGGACGTGTCAGTGGCACAGTATTGTTCTCAAAGCGAGAAAATAAAATGTTTAGTTTGCCTAGGAGCAAGACATCAGTGTCCGCGATGGGGAGGGCCAGGCCGATGAGGAGGGCCAGGGCGATGTGGAGAGCCAGGACTCCCACCCAGCCAGCCAGCCAGCCCAGGGTAGAACAACACTATAGTGTTACATGTGCTGGGCCTGGGATACCACCCAGCCAGCCATCCCAGGGTAGGACAACACTCTAGTACTACATGTGGAGGGCCAGGGATACCACCCAGCCAGCCAGCACAGGGTAGGAAAACACTCTAGTATTACATGTGGAGGGCTCCCACCCACCCAGCCAGCCAGCCCAGGGTAGGAAAACACTATACTATTACATGCGGAGGGCTCCCACTCAGCCATCCCAGGGTAGGAAAACACTACTATTACATGTGGAGGGCTCCCACTCAGCCAGCCCAGGGTAGGAAAACACTCTAGTGTTACATGTGGAGGGCTCCCACTCAGACCACCCAGGGTAGGAAAAACACCTCTACTGATTACATGTGGAGGGCTCACGCCACTCAGCCCAGCCAGGGTAGGACAAAACACTTCTACTATTACATGTGGAGGGCTCCCACTCAGCCACCCAGGGTAGGACAAAACACTCTACTATTACATGTGGAGGGCTCCCACTCAGCGCAGCCAAGGGTAGGAAAAACACTCTACTATTACAGGTGGGAGGGCTCCCACTCAGCCACCCCAGGGTAGGAAAACACTCTACTATTACATGTGGAGGCTCCCACCCAGCCCAGCGGTAGGAAACACTCTAGTGTTACATGTGGAGGGCTCCACTCCCAGCCACCCCAGGGTAGGAAAACACCTCTAGTGTTACATGTGGAGGGCTCCCACTCAGCCACGCCCAGGGTAGGAAACCTCTCTACTATTACATGTGGACGGCTCCCACTCAGCCATCCCAGGTAGGAAAAACACTCTAGTGTTACATGTGGAGGGCTCCCACTCAGCCACCAGGGTAGAAAAACACTCTAGTGTTACATGTGGAGGGCTCACCACTCAAGCCACCAGGGTAGGAAACACTCTACTATTACATGTGGAGGGCCATCCACAGCTCAGCCATCCCAGGGTAGGAAAACACTCTAGTGTTACATGTGGAGGGACTCCCACTCAGCCCCCCACAGGGTAGGAAAACACTCATCTAATACATGTGAGAGGGCTCCCACTCCGCCACCCAGGGTAGAAACACACTCTAGTGTTACATGTGAGGCCAGGCTCCCACTCAGCCACCCCGAGGGTAGAAAAACACTCTACTTTACAATGTGAGGAGGGCCTCCCACTCAGCCACCCCAGGGTAGAAACACTCTAGTGTTACATGTGGAGGACTCCACCTCACCAGCACCCCAGAGGTAGGAAAACACTCTACTATTACATGTGGAGAGGCTCCCACTCAGCACCATCCCAGGGTAGGAAAACACTCTAGTGTTACATGTGGAGGGCTCCCACTCAGCCAGCCCAGGGTAGGACACTCTAGTGTTACATGTGGAGGGCTCCTCCACTCAGCCATCACGACAGGGTAGTAAAACACTCTAGTGTTACATGTTGGAGGCGCTCACTAGTTGTCAGTTCGGTTATGCCACCACCCAGGCGTAAGCGACAACACCTCTAACTAGAACTGGGAGAGGATCCCAACTCTGCCAGTTCCCAGGGTAAGGAGAAACCTGCTTAGTGGTTTAGGCATGTGGAGGCTCTCCACTCGAGCCATCCTCGCAGGGTAGGGAAAACACTCTACTATTACATGTGGAGGGCTCCCACTCAGCCATCCCAGGGTAGGAAAACACTCTAGTGTTACATGTGGAGGACCAGGGCTCCGTAGGCAAGCAGTGGACTGACTGATGGAGGGAGTAGGGCTAATGAGGAGGTGTTGGACTGCAAGCCGGGCACCTTCTCCTCCTTTCCTGTCCTGTTCTCACCTCCTCTCTACCTTACACCCCTCTCCTCCTCTTCTCACCTCTTCCTTGTCTCCGCCAAGTCTTCTCTGCCTTTTCTTCTCTTCTCTCCCTCTCATTCATTCCTCTCCTCCTCTCTTCTTATCTACCCTCTCTTCTCTCCTGATGGGGCATGGATGATATTGTTTTTGAACCAGCACAGTCATGGAGGTTAGGTGAGAAGAGGTTATGCTCACAGAGTGTCTGGTGTTGGGCGGACGCTGACTGGTGGATGTAACTCTGTAGCAACAAGGGTGTTGAGACAAGGAGTGGGCCTCTCCTGTCCTTAGCTGGTCTCATGGCCTGAGATGGTGAGATAACACCCTGGCTCTGGCCCAGTCCATTTAGCCTACCTGGTGAGTGCTGGGAACGGACTCCATTCTCCTCTCACTACAGCCACTGTCCAACTGATTCTCATGGCTGACCTGGTTTAATGTGAAGGATCAACAAGACAAGCTGTGTGAAACAAACGTCATGGTGATATGTGGACATGATAATGATCCAATGGATGGTGATTATGATGGATGATGATCAGTATCTCCAGTCAGTACATTATAACCAAACTTTTCAAATAAATTGAGCTCATGTGCAATTTCACATGCTATCGTCAACATCAAAGGGCAACACAGCAGGGACAAACAAATCAGTCAGTTTAGTCAGATGTACGGTACTGTACAGCCCAATGTACTGTACAGCCCAATGTACTGTATAGCCCAATGTACTATACAGCCCAATGTACTGTACAGCCCAATGTACTGTATAGCCCAATGTACTGTACAGCCCAATGTACTGTATAGCCCAATGTACTGTACAGCCCAATGTACTGTACAGCCCAATGTNAGCCCAATGTACTGTATAGCCCAATGTACTGTACAGCCCAATGTACTGTACAGCCCAATGTACTGTATAGCCCAATGTACTGTATAGCCCAATGTACTGTACAGCCCAATGTACTGTATAGCCCAATGTACTGTATAGCCCAATGTACTGTACAGCCCAATGTACTGTATAGCCAAATGTACTGTTGCATTAAGAAATACTTTTTTTAGGAATTTCTYCCCCCTCTGCTCTTTTTGTTGCAGGCAATTTTATTCTTCCATAATTATATCATTTCCTCGTTTGCCTGGAACTTTCCTCTCTGAAAATTGTAAAATCAGCTTTAATATGAACCATATTTTACACGACTTTGCAAAAAGGCCTCCATTGCTAGATAAAGGAGCAGCATAACATATCACATTTCTTCACCATACATCTTGTTAAATGACACTTTAAGAAATATATGCCACATTGTACACTTTCCGTGTAAAATTGGTAAATTGTTTGCTGAAAAATTACCAGCTTCAATAGACCATTTGAGACATAAGATAACAACTTCTACATGTTTTCAATTATTTGGTTATTGGAAACATATTTTTAGCTTTCTTATCCTGGTTGTAATATGTGGTCATCCCCACAGATGGCGCCGATAGCTGTATGCTCAAAAGTCAAAACTTTGATAGATCCGCAAGTTACTGTCGATATTCATACCAGACCCTTGACTTCTCATGTATCAACTGCTGCTCTTTCATTGCTTGTAGGACGTTTTGGGTTACTAGATAAAAGATGAAAGGTTGAATTTTGACTCCTGGTCAAAATTGGTAAATGTGGAAAAGTTATATTGCGCTGACGCTGTATGCTGTTTTAGTTTTAGATATGTTGAATGTTGTGCTGTGATTCTGTGAATTTACAAAAGCATAACACAGAAATGGACATTGGTTGGTTGCAGGGGCGGTGTTAGAGTGGTTGAAGGGGTGGCAACGCACCACCCCCGACCCCTGAAATATGATTGGCCACCATTAGTACCCCCCTGTTCTCATTGGGCCTAAGCGCTATCAATCTGGCTCAGACTGGAGAGAAAAAAAAAATGTGCGTTTGTTCTGCAGTTTAGCAGTATTAATGGCTGGCTTTAGGACCATGTGGATGGCTCAGAGCAGGCCAGAAGGCTGTTTGATTGGCTGGCTTTAGGACCATGTGGATGTCACAGAGCAGGCCAGAAGGCTGTTTGATTGGCTGGCTTTAGGACCATGGGGGTGGCTCAGAGCAGGCCAGAAGGCTGTTTGATTGGCTGGCTTTAGGACTTTGGAGAGTGCAGCTGCAGTGATCGAACAGTGACTTCCGTCTCAGTTGACAAAAACAGTGCGGAAGGGGAAGATGGCTAGGTAACTGCTGTTTGACTTGACAGGAAACTAAACTAATTGGTATCTCGTTGCTGAGATATCTAATTGCTAATTGCTGTAGGCTATGGCATATGTTTATTCTAAAATGTTACATATGGGCTCTACTGTACTGAACTCTAGAGTACAGTACTGTACTCTACTCTACTTTTCTTTACTGTACTGTTCTTTACTATGTTCTAGGGTATTGAACTGTATTGGACTGTGATGTCCAAACTTGTGAAACATAGACACCTATGACAGGTTCAGATGTGGTCCGACCAGGGAGAACTGACCAAATGGATGTCCAGTGTCAGTCGGTGCTCAGTGGGTGAGGATACTTGCTACAGTAAATGGAAAGAGGGTTGGTGGTAGGTGTTATGGTAGCTGTCCAAGTAAGAAGCAAGAGAGGTGACATTAACTGGAGGGAGGGAGGGAGGAGAGGGAGGGAGGAGGAGGGAGGGAGGAGAGGGAGGTTGTTCAGACTGTTTTCATAGTCTTGCTTGACCACAAAACGTCAGAAAGATAAAAAACAGTTATGATTTAGACATGAAAGTATGCCAGTGGAAGGGAGGACAGTAGCAGGTGACCCGACTGTGGTTGGTGACTACTATTGATTTCCCATTATAGTCAATTCAACTGCAGCAATTTATAGATTTGGTAAAGAGAATTACCCGTTTTAATTACATATTAATGAAATTAATATACTTGATATCAGTATAAACACTTTAACTAATTGTAGGTCCACCTTTACTTCTGGTAGGTCAACCTTGTTACTTCTGTGAATCTCATTATCGTCCCTCCTCACGAGAAGAGAATTAGAAAAATATCTTAAAGATAAGGGGGTTGTTGGTGACAGAATTTCAAGACACAAGGCAATGTTTCTTAACCTTACAGAAGGCAGAATAAATGTCTCCAAAACGAAATTACAAGTGTTGATATTAAGTTGGCAGGGGTCTTTACTTCACATTTTGGGTTTAAATGTTATTTCTAATAAATTATAATGCTTTTTCTGGTATAATTATGTTTGTTTCATTAGACAACCTGTTTGACCAGTAATCAAGCCTTTGCTTATTCCTAATTTTAAATATAGATTCTTAGCTTTCATTTGACACACAATTTGAAATGCTCTGAACTTCACATGTTGGTGCTTATGGGTCCTTTTAGTGCCCATATGTCCCTTATCAACTGTGGTGAATGAAGCCTGTAGCAGCTACAGTGATAGGCTGGAGTCATTTTTGCTTGTTTTTTGCTGTTCTCAAAATAGCATATTAGAAATGCAGTAAATTGTCTTCAACTTAAATATGGATTAATATGGATCACTAATGGATCACTGTGGATTCAATATGGATCAAATGATTATTGGATCCTATGGACTAGGATCAACTGTGGATCAATATGGGATCAATATGGATCACTATGGATCAATATGGATCACTATGGATCCACTGTGGATCAATATGGATTAAATATGGATCACTATGGATCAATATGGATCAATATGGATCACTATTGATCAACTATGGATCAATATGGATCACTATGGATCACTGTGGATCAATATGGATCAATATGGATCACTATGATCAATATGGATCAGTTGTTCAATACAACAAATCGTAGCTAATTTTTCAATGCTATTTGTCAACATTTTATGATTTCGCATGGCACCCATGACTGGTTCTTGATCCCCCATTGGCCCCCCATCAAAGAAATCCTAGAATTGCCCCTGGTTGGTTGGCCAAACAGCAATGGTATGATTTGATGTACTTGGCCCATGCAGCATACAGCTCATCACTTTGCATGTGATTTAATACTTTATTCCACAGAGAGTAGTCTTATGATTCTCACCGAGTCTGTCTATGTAGCAGACGACGTGAACTTCTCCACATGCCCTCCAGGTGTGTGTGTGTGTGCATGTGCGTGTGTTGTGTACACGTTTTACTAATACTTGTGAGTAACCAGAAGTCCTCACAAGAATAGTACCAAACTAAATTCAGAGAAGTGAGACCATTT
>NC_036845.1:5633849-5641717 GCF_002910315.2 Salvelinus sp. IW2-2015
CACCAAGGAGATTAACTGCTTGAGAATAAGGCAAAGAATTAACTATAGATTTCCCACGTGTAGTTGTAATGTACTTTTACACGCAGAAAGTTATGTTCTCATGCTCAATTTCAACTAACTGTATACTACCCTCTTCATCCAGTTTTGCTTGCAACCCATCGAATTTATGTAAGATACTGGCCTTGAAATGATAACAGACAGAGGCACCAGCCTACACACAGTCATCATGGTTTCTTCATCTCACGAGAACGGCGATCTGGGCCGTGAAGCCACTAATATTCAAAGACATCCATTTTATATTAGGGCGCACATACTTATCGCACACAAACAAGTAGGATATCTGTCTTCTCGCTAGCCAATTACGTTCAACACCGCCCACAAGAACCAAAAAGTTAGGGAGTCGTGAGACACTTCCCTCGTCGAACTGCACCCACATATCTCTCAGTGGCTAGGCACTAGCCAAGGTCGGTCAATAGACCAGACATCTCTGAGGGCTTGTCTCAGTACAGTCTGTGTTTAAGACTACTTACGAGACATATTGTACAGATATATTGTTTTATAGAACCTCTATTATTTCTTGACTAAAACTAACACCACTCATTATTAAATTTTAACTGACTAAGACTACACACATCATTAATAATAATTTGAAATGATCTATGATTCACGGAGTGGTTCTGACCGATACATAAATGATGATCTCTAATCAATTACATTACAAGTATATAGTGTTTCAGGGTGGTAATTTTCGAATCATTTACTTTAAACATATAACTTCCATTCACAAGTAACTGATGTACATGGTGAGCGATGACAGCTTAGTTAGTTATAAGTTTAGTTCTAAGTTAGATATAATTTCCATTGTCCATGTTTAGCGCCTTTTATCTATTTATTTTAGTTTCTACACTGACTGTTACCTTTCTTATATAGTTTGACATTTATTTACTATTTACCACGCCATTTTATATGTATTTTTGTTACTTATGCTGTTTAGTTTATTTCAATGTACTCATTGTGATACATGTTTTGGCTTGGCGAATATTTCGCACGCACTCGTTTTTGCATGCAATGAAAAGCAGCTTATTGAATGTTGGAATTTGAGGAGAGAGTGTCTTTCTAGTGAGCGCTTTAAGACAAGACATACGTCGCTCTCTGCTGTCTGTGCCTTGTCTGTCTGTGCTGTCCTGTCTGTTCTGTCTGTCCTGTCTGTTCTGTCTGGTTTCTGTCTGTCTGTCTGTCGTCTGTCTGTCTGTCTGTCTGTCTGTCTGTCTTGTCTGTCTGTCTGTCTGTCTGTCGTGTCTGTTCTGTCTCTGTCTGTCTGTCTGTCTGTCTGGTTGTCGGCTGTCTGTCTGTCTGTCTGTCTTCTGTCTGTCTGTGTCTTGTCCTTCCCCTTTCTTCATCTCCCCTCCTCCCCTTTCTCTTGTCCCTCGCCTGGTAACTTTTCCTCCTGTTAAACTGGTATCCTAGCGTGGAAATATGTCCTGTCCACTACAGTATGGTAACCTACAGGAACGCAAGTAAAAGATTGTCCACATCATACAGGTGGTGTTCTGTGCTTGACAAAATAGGTCAATGTGTATACATTCAGATCAGTCAACAAAGCCACATGTGCTAGTAATACTTGTCTTATTGAACGTGTCAGTAGTCAGACTAGCGGTGTGTTTGGCTTGAGTGAGTGTGTGAGACGTTCCTCCTTCAACAAACTTTCTCCTCATGCGTAACCACGCATCACACTATGTTGTCAACACAACACAACACACACACACACACACACAACACACCACACACACAACACACAACACACAACAACACACACCAGCAACCACGACACACACACAACAACACACACACCACCAGCACACACACCTACACACACACACACCACACATCACCACACACACCCTTAGCTTCAAGTGAGGTGAAGCACAGGAACAGATCCCATAGCTGTTTTCATTGGCCAGAAAATCATCTACCCCTACCTACAGTGTAATGGACGCTTCCAGTCCCTCTCTTAAAACAGCATCCCTGCCCTGTGTGTCCGCCCCATTAAATATAACATACAGAAACACATACTGAATTCCACATGTTCTACATGACACAGATTGCTGACCCCTGCTATTCCAACCTTTAGTGTTTATCCAAGGGGCAGAAAGCACAGCAGAAGGTGTGTACCTCATTCCTTCAGCTCTACTAAATGGGAAAGAAGGGATACATCCCAAAATCATCTATAGAGTGCACTACTTTTGGACCAGGTCAAAAGTCATAGGATGTAGGGTGCCATTTGGGATGCAGGCTAGCTGGCCTCAGTAGACTTCCTATCCTGTATGTGTCGCACATGTAGAAACACAGGGGGGGGGGGGGGGGGGGGGGGCACTGGCTATAATAACAACAATGAGAGAGAAATGTGTCTGTTGTGAAATCTTAAACATTTCCTTTCCTGACCAGGGTTTAACCGACCGTGAAAAGCGAGCAATGTTTGAGTGACAGAATAGAAGGGAGAGGCCAGAGGCACACTTTCGCTGCAGTATCATGTTATAAGTCAGTAGGAAAGACACAGACATTATGGAAAGTCAGTGACTCACCATTCCCAGTGTTCAGTTGTCCTCAGTGTCCTCAGGGTGCCTCAGCATCAGACAGAGGTGGAGAACCGTGAAGCATGTGGAACGCAGTCAACGGGAAAAGCGATATCATTAACTCAATGTGGTTCAATTGTCTAACATCTGGACTTCGCATTCACTACATAAAACATACAGCAAACAGTCATTTGCGACTGAACTCTCTGTGTGTGTATGTGTGTGTATGTGTGTGTAGTGTGATTTTCACTTCTAGCAGAGTGTGGATAAGATTCAGCATTGCTTGTTGTATAATTCATTAATTGCCTTGGCCTGGGAGATGCCAGCTGGTAGGAAACTAATTTAGTCTGGTTTAATCACTTGGAGCATTGGAGCGGAGGAGAATATGCCACAGGCAGACATAGGGCAAGACACAGTAACAACAACTCTCTCTCTCTCTCTCTCTCTCTCTTCTCTCTCTTTCTTCTCTTCTTCTTTTCTCCTTTCTCTCTCTATCTTTCCTCCTCTTCGTCTCTCTCATCATCTCCTTCCTCGTCTCTCTCGATCAGTCCCTCTCTCTATCTCTCTCTCTCTCTCCCCCTCTTCTCTGTCTTCTCTTCCCTCTCTCTCTTCCTCTCCTCTCTCTTTCTCTTCTTTCTCTCTCTCTCTCTCTCATCTCTCTTCCTAGGATTATTTTTGTGTGCCTCACAACAGAACCACGGAATGTGGTACACAAGGCAGGAGGCTCCCTCGCCTTGCAGATCTACTTGCGGAGGTTGTGCGGAGGTTAGAGTTAGGGTAGGCTAAGGTTAGGTTTTAGAGGTTAAAATAGGGTTAGGGCTTAGGAAAAAATATGTACTTTGTTTTGCGTGCTGTGTGCGTGTGGAGAGAGAGAGAGAGAGAAAGATGAGAGAGTAGAGAGAGAGAGAGTAGAGAGAGAGTAGAGAGAGAGTAGAAAAGAATCGGACTGGAATCTTATTAAAGAACATAGAGTAGAACCGACATAATGGCGGTACCTGTGATTTCAGCTTAATGGAGAAGATTATGAAGGACGCCTATCTGTGTGAGATGGAGGCACCGAGGAGATGTCTGGTGAGGGAGAAGAGAGTCAGAGAGTAGAGCCGGGAAGAGAGAGAGAAGAGATGAGAGAGAGAGAGAGTTTATAGTAGAGAGAGAGAGAGAGAGAGAGAGAGAGAGGAGAGAGGTAGAGGAGAGAGAGAGAGAGGAGAGGAGAGAGAGAGAGAGATAGAGAGAAGAGAAAGCGAGTTTACATGAGTTACTGTGAATCTGCCCTAGAATCCCACTGCCATGGGCTGGGTGCAAATATCCTCCACCTCCAATTCGCGTGCCATTAAATCAACTAAATTTAGTTTCCTACCGAGTCTGGCATCTCTCCGAGGGACCAAGGCAATAGGGTTATGAATTATTAAACAATGCAATGCTGAATCTTATCCACACTTCCTCTGAGAAAGTGAAACAAACACACACAAACATAACCAGTTCACATACACACACAGAGAGTTCAGCGCCTCAAAGTGAAGTGTTTTTGTGTTGTTGTTGTAGTGATGGGAAGTTCCAGATGTTAGAACTGATAACACCACATTTGGTCCTTATTGATATCCTTTTTCCCTGACTGGGTTCCATGCTTCAGGGTTCTCCACTCTGTCCTGATGCCTGAGGACACTGAGGACACTGGAGGACACTGACACGGGAATGGTTGAGTCACTGACTCTTCCATAACATGATCTGTGTCCTACTGACTTTAAATGACTGCAGAAAGTGTGCTCTGGCCTCTACTTATCTGTCACTCAACAGTTGCTGCTTTTTTCACGGTGGTTTAAAACCCTTTCGGTCACTAGAAAAGGAAATGTTAACAGATTCACACAGACAGTTCAATTATCCTTGCCTCTCAATTGTTCGTTATTATAGCCAAGTGCCCCCCACCCCCCTCCCCCCCTGTGGCTTCAGTCTACATGTGGCACACATAGCAGGATAGGAAGTTACTGAGGCCAGCTCACCGTCGGGCTGCATCAGCGCAGAATGTTTGCACCTACATCCAATGACTTTTTGACCTGGTCAAAAGCTAGTGCACTCTTATAGATGATTTGGGGATGTATCCCCTTCTTTCCCATTTAGTGAGCTGAAGGAATGAGGTCACACCTCTGCTGTGCTATTCTGCCTCTCCTTCATAAAGGTGAATATGCAGGGGTCACATCTGTCAGTAGAACAGTGGGGTAATTCAGTATGTTTGCTCTGCTGATGCTTCATCAATTTAACTGGGGCGACACCACAGGCAGGATGCTGTTTTAAGAGAGGACCTGTGGCGTCCCATTACACTGTAGGTAGGGGAGATGACTTTCTGGCGCCAATGAAAACACGCTTGCGATCCGCTGTTTCTCCTGTGCTTTCCCCACTAAGGTGATGATGTGTGTGGTGTGTGTGTGTGAATGTTGTGTTGCTCCGCCGTGAGATGGGTGTGTGTGTGTGTGTAAGTGTGTGTGTGTGTGCTGTGTGTTGTGTGTGTGTGTGTTTTGTTGTGTGTGTGTGTGTGGGGCTGCTCGCTGTGTGTGTAGTTTCGTGGATAGGTGGGTGTGTGTCGTGTGATGTTGTTGTGTGTGGTGTTGTGTTGGTGTGTGTTACCATCGAAGGAAAGTTTGTGAGATGGAAGCGAACCGTCTCCACACACTCTTCTCCCAGAACTCACCGCTGTCTGCTACTGACATCGTGTCAAATATAAGACCAGATTTACTAGACCATGTGGATCTAGTTGACTGATGCGTGAATGTATATCAAACATTGACCTATTTGTCCACGTACGTAGGCCCTACCACCTGTATTGTGGACCTCTTTACTGCTTCCTGTCAGGTTTACAATACTGTAGTACAGGAACATATTCACTGTAGGGTTACCAGTTTTTACAGGAGGAAAGTTAGCCAGGCGAGGGGGAAAGAGAGGGGAGAGGGCGAGATGAATTGGAAAAGGGGGAAGACAGACGAGAACAGACAGACAGACCGAACAGACAGCAGACACGCCAACAGACAGACGAACAGACAGTACAGACAGACAGACAGACAGAACAGACAGACAGACAGACAGCACAGACAGACAGACAAGACCAGACAGATAGACAGACTTGACAGACAGACAGACAGACAGACAGACAGACAGAGAGGACGTATGTCTTCTAAAGGCTACTAGAAGACACTCTCTCTCAAATTCAAATTCAAGCTGCTTTATTGGCATGAAAAACATTGCGTCAATATTGCCAAAGCAACAATGTATACAATATACATTGAAATAAAATAATACAGAGTAACAAAAAATAATATAAAATGGTGGTAAATAATAAATAAATAGCAACAATAAAATGGTAACAGTCAGTAGTAGAAATAAAATAAATATAAAAGGCTAAACATGGACAATGAAATTATATCTAACTTAGAACTAACTATAACTAACTAACTGTCATCCTCACCATTACATCAGTACTTGTGAATGGAATTTATATGTTTAAATGAATGATTCGAATATTCCACCCTGAAACTATATACTTGTATGTAATTGATTAGAATCATCAATGATCGTCAACCACCGTGACATTAGAATCATCAAATTATTATTAATGATGTGTGTAGTCTTAGTCAGTAAAATTATAATAAATGATGTGTGTAGTTTTAGTCAGAATTAGGGTAAAACAATATATCTGTACAATATGTCTCTATAGTATCTTAAACACAGACTGTCTGAGCAAGATTCGGTGCCGACCTTGGCTAGGGGCCACTGAGAGATTTGAGGGAGGACAGGGAGTGCTTCTCACGGTCCCTAATCTTTGTCGGCTGGGTGTTGATACAGTATGTGCGTAGGATACCTACTGTTTGTGTGGAAGTATGTGCGCCGCTATAAAATGGATGTCTTTGTATTGTGGGCTTCAGAACGTTCTCGTGAATAAACATTTGACTATTGTAGGCTGGGCCTCTGTCTGTTTTCATTTCAACCAGTATCTTACAAATTCTGGGTTGCAGACTGAGTAGTTAATACAGTTCAGTTTATGAGCATTGAGAACATAATTCTCTTAACAGTACTACAACTACCATCAGTAATAATAATAGTAATAACAATAATGATAATAATAACTAAGTTACTGTTTACTATGCAGATAACATTGTTCAGTGTCCCTCAGGCTATGTCAGGCAAATACATACAGTATTTGGCTGCAAGAGGAGCCATTGCTCCTTCGCCCATGTGTATTTTTTGTTTTCCTCTGGGTTTAATAAGTAAAAATTTGGAATAAATGTAGTAATTTCTGTGAATAATGAATCGCTTGGTGAGGAATATTTATCACAGTAAAATAGCATCTCTCTCTCTGCACTTTCTAGCACAGTGTCCAGTGAATCTCCCATCCCTCCTATATACACTGGCTCCATTCACTCTCCCAAGTGGAGGTGTGATCTTTTTCCACAGACAGAAAATAAACATTAGCCTTGCTTGGCATTGACGGACAGACAGCATGTCTGGCAAATTGAAATGTAATAATAATAAATGGCTTGTTTTTATTACACCTTCTCTTTGCTTGGGGGGAGAGAGAGAGGGGAAGGAGAGGTGAGGAGAGAAAAGAGAGGTGAGAGAGGAGAGAGATGAGAGAAAAGAGAGAAAAGAGAGGAGAGAGAAGAGAGAGGGGAGAGAGAGGAGAGAGAGGAGAGAAAATTAATAGATTTAAATACAGGTTATGTTAAAATAACATTAACAGGAAAATAAAGATCGAGCACCTATTACCTTCCCCACCTGGGTGACGATATGGAGGGAAATAACCATAATTTTGGTTTCCCTCATTAGATATCAGCGGCTCTTTAGTCAAAGTTCTCTATCTCAGTCACTCCTACCCACCTTCTCGTCCATCTATGAACCTATCCTCGGTCGTCCTTCCACTCTCAGCCCCTTTCATCTCCATCCTACAAACTCTCCGGTATGTTTTGAAGGATGTTACGATTGTGTAGTGTGTGTGTGTGTGGTGTGTGTGTTAAATAGCATTAACGAAATTGTAGATGATGATAATTCCTAGCAGCACAGTAAGGTTAGGGGTTCGTGCTTCTGTGAAAAGTGTATCTGTGAAACGGTACCCAGACTAGCGCCACAAGCTGTCCTTTCCTTGACATCCTGGACTGCGCTTTGACAGGCTGGGGTGCTTCACCACAAACCATGTCCAGTCCACACACATACACGTCACACACGCACGCACACACATTCGAATCACATCACCAGACACACGCAATTTTTCTGCTCTCCCCCCTGCCTCTCTCATCCGCCTCAGATCATCAC
>NC_036845.1:5641742-5662785 GCF_002910315.2 Salvelinus sp. IW2-2015
ACTGTATCATTACTAATGAGWTCCAGGGGTTTTCTGTTCTTTGCAGATGGAGTTGATGTGATGTTGGTAGACGTCTCGGAACCCATACTAAGACATGAAACATGCACCCCCATTCACTCCATGTTTGTGCAGCATATCTGGATGTAAAATGTGCATGTTTGTTGCTCAGGGTTTGTTTGCTTTTCCTCAGTGCCTCCTCTGGTCTTCATAGACAGACATATTCCCTCCATATCCCCACTTCCATCCATCTGCTCTCCCCTAGTTTGTTGATTTTCCCCCTGCACTTCTGGCTATTACTAGCAAGGTGCTTCTAACTGCTGCAAGATTATTTATGATTATTTATGTTGTGACCTGCAGCGATGGTGGTGTGTGTATGTGTGTGCGTGTGTGGGTGAGCTGTCCATCAACACAGGAGACAGTGAAGAGTAATGGGGAATGAGGTTAACCCCCGAGAGTCGATGTCTGCGCCCCCGTGGAAATCTAATTAGCATGATATAAAAATACCCATCAAAATCCATCGGTTTAAGCTATAGATATCTGATTTTTGCATGGGCTGCGTCTCAATCCACCACATCTGCCATTGGAGACCTTCCGCAKCATACGTTTCGTCTGAAGTCGCTACCGCTGATCTGCTAACATCTGTCGTAGCGTCCGAACGGTTTAGCCTACGAACACATACATGTCAGTTGTTTTGCTCTAGAACGCCCACAAGCCTCACAAGACTCGTCTGAAGGTAGTCCGGTACCGGTAAAAACAAACTAACGGAAGTATATATGGAAGTAGTTTAGAGCAATAAATAAAAATAGGTTAAATATGGGTCATTTTGTTTTTGTTACAAAAATCCTGATATTTCTTCTATCTCTCCGATAGAGGACAGACACTTTAAAACAATCTTCCTTTTAAAACATGTTTTGACTATCTGTTTTCCATGTATGAATCTGTTATTCACGTGTTTCTATGGGCTAATAGCAGTAAGGCCAAATTCAGTGTTTCATCAAAAGGGGTCCTAAAATTCATAATCATAATTCATAATCAAAGAGCATCTTAAAGAAATTCCATATGTTAGTTTAGTAGAACTCCAACGCTGCTGGGTTTTTCACGATCAACAGTTCCCCGTGTGTATCAAGAATGGTCCACTACCCAAAGGACATCCAGTCAACTTGACACAACTGTGGAAAGCATTGAAGTCAACATGGGCCAGCAGCCCTTTGGAATGCTTTCAACACCTTGTAGAGTGCATGCCCCGACGAATTTGTCTTTTCTGAAGACAAAAGGGGATGCAACGCGATTTTAGGAAGTTGTTCCTAATGTTTTGTACACTCAGAGTACAATCTACACAGGAGCTTCTAATCAGCAGGTTTGCATGGGAAAGAGTTTTGGCTTTCCATAGTGACATCACCATGCTGTAAATTGGTTAATAGACCAATAAGAAAGAGAGTTCCAAACCCCTCTGCCAATAGCAGTTCGTTTTTAGTTTTCCTATCCCCCCTCATAACACTCCCAGACAATCCTAGCAAAATTCTTGCTTGAGAAATAGTTTTTTGCTAAAAAGCTTTTTCTGCCCATTTGAATGGAAATCTGTTACTAGTAAGGCACTTAATAGTACTATTATTAGTATTTACTGAAATGTTACCCATGAAAACTGTGAATAGTATGTGTACATATAGCTAAGGTATGCCAACCATGTTTCACCAACAAAATAACAGAACAAAAACGACGGCGCAATGTGGCTCTGATATCTGGCTTATTTGAAGTGTTGATAGGCGAACAGCCATAAAAAGCCAAGTTAWTAAGCAATTTAAAGCTTTAAACCCRGGYCATGATGAAAGTTTAATGATATCAGCACAAATTTCCYGTCACATAATCTCCCCATTTAATAAGTCTCCACTGTCAGCAGAACGTTGACGAAAAACAAGCCTAATCCCTCTGATTGACATCTCCAAACTAAATTGTCTGGGAAAAATATTTCAGGCAATTAATAAGTGCATTCTTCTCTTTCTTTTGAAAGCCAGTCTGGAATGTTCTTTGGTGATGTAGTTATAAAGGTGAGAGATTGACTGACTGAGGCATTGTTAGTGTATTAGTGAGGTCGCAGAATGGTCACCTGTGATCTGCACTCACAGCTTACCTCTGTAGGCTATAGCTTAACTACAGTATACACACTGTACGTATCAGTTCTGGATCATTATGATACTTCTGATACAGTACTGTATATAGAGCACTACAGGCATCACTTTCTGCCTCAGCATGTAGCAGGGAAACATAGGACACTGCACACACACACAGAGATTCATTATGCTAGCTTGCTCATGAGACAGGATGTCATTAGACTTGAACCAGGCTCATGTTTCCGCATTAATAAGGTTGTCAGGGGTCATCAGTGTTTTATTTGAACTTTAGTCCCCTCTTACGTTTCACACACACGCACACGCGCACGCACACGCACACGCGCACAGACACACATCCAACCTCACATACCTGAGCAGAGTGTAATGCTGTCAGTCCATCATCACAGCTGGTTCCTTAAAGGGGAAAGGGCTTAGTTATCAGCTGACCCCTAAAGACGCATCCATCTACACCCTAATGTAAAGGTCACAGTAACAGGGGCAGGTGTGTGTGGGAAATAGGAGAGAGGATTCAAATAAAGCACTCCAAACATCATTTATTTGATGATGAGAACAACTTCTGGAGTGTTCAGCTGGCAGCTCAGTAAATAGAAAGTTATGTTGTTGGGTTTTGTTTATGACGTTTTGGATGAGTTGCTGCAGGTGTTTTGGAGCGTTTGGTGCAGACAGCAGACGCAGGTCAGAGACAGATAGAGAGTTGTCATCAGAGCCTGCAGGCTGCAGCACACTGAGAGTGTAGTAGGGCTTCCAAGTTTGACTGCTCTCTATTCATCTTCTCTTCTCTCCTATCTTACTTTTCAGCTCTACCCCACATAGCACACAAACCTCTGCCAAACATAGGCACGATGGATCCCGGGAAGATGCAGTTTAGACATTGTTTGCTAATTGGCAAGACGTCTTGCAGATGTATTTAGAACGTCAACAGCTCTACATCGTTTATACTGTACGTTGGCTTTTGGCACAGACCAAACTAACCAGAAGCATCGAATGAGAGTATAGAATGGATATGTAGGAAGAACCAACAAAGAGAGAATAGACACAGTGGAGACAATGTAAACAAAGACAGAGATTCTGTGAACACTCACCTGAATCCAGTGGAGGCTCCTCAGAGGAGGAAGGGGAGGACCATCCTCCTCAGTGAATTTCATAAAAATAAAAATAGTGAAACATTAAAATCCTTTTCAGATAAAACTATACAAAATATATTCACATCACTAAATAATTGATTCAAACTGTTTCGCTATGAAGGTCTACAGTAGCCTCAGCAGCACTCTGTAGGGTAGCACCATGTGTAGCCGGAGGACAGCTAGCTTCCGTCCTCCTCTGGGTACATTAACTTCAATACAAGCACTAGGAGGCTCATGGTTTTCACCCCCTTCCATAGACTTAAACAGTAATTATGACAACTTTTGGAGGACGTCCTCCAACCTATCAGAGCTCTTGCAGCATGAACTGACATGTTGTCCACCCAATCAAAGGATCAGAGAATTAATCTAGTACTGAAAGCATAGGCTACAGCTAGCTAGCACTGCAGAGCATAACATTTAGTGAGTTGTTGACTCAAATAGATAGAAAGACAATAGTTGAACAATTTTGAACAAATTCATTTCTTCCAAAATTAAGGAGAAGCAAGAGCGAGAGAGAGAGAGAGAGAGAGAGAGAGAGAGCCAGCTATATTTCGTAGTGTATATCTATTTTTTTAAACTTTCACTTTCACTTACTCAGCTAATGAATGAAGCTAGCTAGTTTAGCTTACTCAAACACCCGGCTCAAACAATTAGCTGGCTATGGCTATCCCAAAAATGAACTCTTCCAAGTCAAGGTAAGCTTTTGGTTTTATTAATTTATTGCCACCAGGGCCCGCCGGTGTAACTTCTAAACTGCTTGCTGTACACTGTACTGTATGATTGTAGTGTGTTTACAAACGCGTTAATTCTAGTAGCTATGATGACTATGACGTTAATATGGTGAAAACGATGTAGGCTGTGTGTAGTGGTTAGCTGTTATGATATGAAGGTTTGGCTTGGAAAGGTTTATTCACCTGGCCAGAGGCAGCTGTTGTATTGTGCTCTGAAGTCCACAAGCAAAGGGGAAAGGTGAGAGGAGGAGAGAGCGTAGATGCGGAAAGGAACTAAATATACAACAAGCAAAGTGATTTTGAAGTTTATATGTGGCTGCTAGTTCTGTGTTTGAGTGTGATCAGGGGTGTATTCATTCCACCTATTCTGTAGAAAACTTTTCTTAAACTGAAGCAAACGGAAAGAAACGGGGATAAATATACCTGAATTTGTCCAATCAAAACTCTCATTTGCAACTGTCAGGCTAATGATATTAGGACCATGTTAATGTCCTCTGTCAAATAAACTTGCATTTGCCTCCCTCTAGTGGTAGGCTGCATCATTACATACATTTATATCACTTCACTGCAAAGTTACCTCAAAAGGGCGGTCCTTAGAAAAACATTTATCCAGCTCAACTGCTTCACGGCACAGACATGACAAAGCAATCGCTAAATTTGTCTCGAGCAGGCGGATCTAAATACATAAATTAATAAATAAACTTCCATAGCTCTACGATAAAGAATGCATTTTTTACGTCGGAGGCAGACACATTGCATATTCTCAGAATGACAAAATCGATCCCTTTACATCGCCCTTGTCCCCTGTCTATAGGTGGGGCGTACGCTGTTTAAATAGCCCAAATGTTGATTTAGACATTCACAAATGTAACAGATTTTGACTATCACTAATGTCATGATATGTTTGGTAGAGTAATAAAGAAGGTGAAATATTTTGTATAGATGTTCCTAAAACAGATTATAACTACAGTTGAAGTCGGAAGTTTACATACACCTTAGCCAAATACATTTAAACTCAGTTTTTCACAATTCATGACATTTAATAAGTAAGTAAATTAGTAAATTTAATTTTAATTTAATTAGTAAAAATTCCCCGTCTCAGGTCAGTTAGGATCACCACTTTATTTTAAGAATGTGATATGTCAGAATAATAGTAGAGAGAATTTCAGCTTTTATTTCTGTCATCACATTCCCAGTGGGTCAGAAGTTTACATACACTCAATTAGTATTTGGTAGCATTGCCTTTAAATTGTTTAATGTTTAACTTGGGTGAAACCTTTCAGGTAGCCTTCCACAAGCTTCTCACATCGAGGGTGAATTTTGGCCCATTCCTCCTGGCAGAGCTGGTGTAACTGAGTCAGGTTTGTAGGCCTGCTTGCTCGCACACGCTTTTTCAGTTCTGCCCACATATTTTCTATAGGATTGAGGTCAGGGCTTTGTGATGGCCACTCCAAATACTTTGTTGTCCTTAAGCCATTTTGCCACAACTTTGGAAGAATGCTTGGGGTCATTGTCCATTTGGAAGACCCATTTGCGACCAAGCTTTAACTTCCTGACTGATGTCTTGAGATGTTGCTTCAATATATCCACATAATTTTCCTGCCTCATGATGCCTTCTATTTTGTGAAGTGCACCAGTCCCTTCTGCAGCAAAGCACCCCACAACATGATGCTGCCACCCCGTGCTTCACGGTTGGGATGGTTTTCTTTGGCTTGCAGGCCTCCCTCTTTTCCCCCAAACATAACGATGGTCATTATGGCCAAACAGTTCTATTTTTGTTTCATCAGACCAGAGTACTTTTGTGCCTGTTTCCTCCAGCATCTTCACAAGGTCCTTTGCTGTTGTTCTGGGATTGATTTGCACTTTTCACACCAAAGTACGTTCATCTCTAGGAGACAGAAAGCGTCTCCTTCCTGAGTGGTAAGCTGCGTGGTCCCATGGTGTTTATACTTGCGTACTATTGTTTGTACAGATGAATGTGGTACCTTCAGGTGTTTGGAAATTGCTCCCAAGGATGAACCAGGCTAGCAGGTGTTTTCACTGACATTTTCAACATGTCCCTGATGGAGTCTGTAATACCCAACATGTTTGAAGCAGACCACCATAGTCCCTGTGCCCAAGAACATAAAGGCAACCTGCCTAAATGACTACAGACCCGCAGCACTCACGTCCGTAGCCATGAAGTGCTTTGAAAGGTTTGTAATGGCTCACTTCAACACTATTATTCCAGAAACCCTAGACCCACTCCAATTTGTATACCGCCCAAACAGATCCACAGATGATGCAATCTCTATTGCACTCCAATGCTATTCATTGACTACAGCTCAGCGTTCAACACCATAGTACCCTCAAAGCTCATCACTAAGCTAAGGATCCTGGGACTAAACACCTCCCTCTGCAACTGGATCCTGGACTTCCTGACGGGCCACCCCCAGTGGTGAGGTAGGTAGCAACACATCTGCCACGCTGAAATCAACACTGGAGCTCCACAGGAGTGCGTGCTCAGTCCCCTCGTACTCCCTGTTCACCCACGACTGCATGGCCAGGCACGCCTCCAACACCATCATTAAAGTTGCAGATGACACAACAGTGGTAGGCGATCACAGACAACGACTAGACAGCCTATAGGGAGGAGGTCAGAGACCTGGCTGGGTGGTGCCAGAATAAACAACCTATCCCTCAACGTAGCCAAGACTAAGGAGATGATTGTGGACCACAGGTAAAGGAGGACCGAGCAAGCCCCCATTCTCATCGACGGGGCTGTAGGTGGAGCAGGTTGAGAGCTTCAAGTTCCTTGGTGTCCACATCAACAACAAACTAGAATGGTCCAAACACACCAAGACAGTCGTGAAGATGGCACGACAAAGCCTATTCCCCCTCAGGAAACACAAAATATTTTGCATGGGTCCTGACTGGTTGCATCACTGCCTGGTACGGCAATTGCTCGGCCTCTGACCGCAAGGCACACAGAGGGTAGTTGTACGGCCCAGTACATCACTGGGGCTAAGGTGGTGTCAGAGGAAGGCCCTAAAAAAATTGTCAAAGACCCCAGCCACCCCAGTCATAGACTGTCTCTCTACTACCGCATGGCAAAGCGGTACCGGAGTGCAAGTCTAGGACAAAAAGGCTTCTCAAGAGTTTTTACCCCCAAGCCATAAGACTCTGAACAGGTAATCAAATGCTACCTGGACTATTGCACGTGTCCCCCCCCCCCCCCCCCCCCCAACCCCTCCTTTTACGCTGCTGCTACTCTCTGTTTATCTATATGCATAGTCACTTTTAACTATACATTACATGTACATACTACCTCAATTGGGCCGACCAACCAGTGCTCCCGCACATTGGCTAACGAGCTATCTGCATTGTTTCCCGCCACCCACCACCTGCCAACCCCTCTTTTACACTACTGCTACTCTCTGTTCATCATATATGCACAGTCACTTTAACCATATCTACAATGTACATACTACCTCAATCAGCCTGGCTAACCGGTGTCTGTATGATCCTTGCTACTTTTATGGCCTCGCTACTGTATATAGCCTTGTCTTTTTACTGTTGTTTTATTTCTTTACTACCTATTGTTCACCTAACACCTTTTTGCACTATTGGTTAGAGCCTGTAAGTAAGCATTTCCCTGTAAGGTCTACACCTGTTGTATTCGCACGCACGTGACAAATAAACTTGATTTGATTAATCAGTCTTGGCTGATTATTTTGATTTCCCACGATGTGTCAAGCAAAGAGGCACTGAGTTTGAAGGAGGCCTTGAAATACATCCACAGGTACACCTCAATTGACTCAAATGATGTCAATTAGCCCATCAGAAGCTTCTAAAGCCATGACATAATTTTCTGGAATTTTCCAAGCTGTTTAAAGGCACAGTCAACTTCTGACCCCACTGGAATTGTGATACACTGAATTATAAGTGAATAATCTGTCTGTAAACAATTTTGGAAAAATGCTTGTGTCATGCACAAAATAGAGGTCCTAACCGACTTGCCAAACTATAGTTTATTAACAACAATTTTGTGAGTGCTTGAAAAACGAGTTAATGACTCCAAACCTAAGTGTTTGTAAACTTCCGACTTCAACTGTATATATGTACATATTATAAAGTATGAAAAGGCTTATCAGTCACATTTAATTTATTACAATCATCATATTTGCATATGTTTTATTAATTGTTATTGTGTAATGTAACGATCGTTGTCTGAAGATGAGGAATCATCGGACCAAAGCGCAGCGTTAAAACAGAACACTAAACAAAATAACAAATACAATGAAACGAAACGAAACGAAACAGTCCTGTCTGGTACAGACACAAAGACAGAAAACATCTACCCACAAAACACAGGTGGAAAAGGCTACCTAAGTATGGTTCCAATCAGCAGCAACGATAGACAGCTGCCTCTGATTGAGAACCACACCCGGCCAAACACATAGAAATAGAAAACATAGAACAAAAACATAGAATTCCCACCCCAACTCACGCCCTGATCAACCAAAATAGAGACATAAAAAGGATCTCTAAGGTCAGGGCGTGACAGTGTACTAGATCAATGGGTTGAAAAGTGTTTTTTTCTCAGACATAAATAAACAATTCCAGGTGGAAGCCTGGTTTTTAAACGACACGTACCGCCACTGCCTGAATCACACTACTGTGTACTCATAACCTTCTCTGACGGTCTAATGTTAATCTCATTTGTGGTAATTGCTCCAGTCATATCTCTTTATCTTCCTTCAGCAGTAGATAACAAAACAATGGCTTTAGGCTTAGTGTATAATTTAGTGCATAATGTTAAAGACTGGCACCCTATTCTCTATCACCATAGGGCCCACATGGGGCTCTGGTCAAAATTAGTGCACTATAGGGTGCCAGTATATCTTGGATTTACGTGACTAGCGTGTAGAGGAAGTTTTCTCCATCTGTTGCTATGGGTACCCGTGGAGAATGATGATCCACTGTGTTGTATGGATGTGACTGGGTTACTTTCCTTTATCCAGCACAGCCATCTAGTGGACTAACTTGAGCATGGCATGCAATCGCTTTACCAGCCATTGGACACTTTTGATTCCTAACCTCTTTGTGTGTGGAAACACAGTAAAGAAATGACCCTAACAGACGTTGATTTTGGAAAGACCCCTAGGCACAGTATACCAGGGTTGAGGTCAATTCCAGTCAATTTAGAAAGTGTAACTGACATACCAATTCTAATTATCTTCTATGCTTTTCAATGAGGAATATCTGGAATTAGATTTGGAATTTGGCTTACTTTCTGAATTGACTGGAATGAAAATGGAATTGATCCCAACCCTGCTGTATACTGTATGTCTTAATAGGTCATAGGAACAATGCTCCTGGGTGTAAGCTATACCTTAACCTCATATGGGCCTTTATGAGTTATTCATGTGTTATACTCTGCTCCTGAGGGGGATTTGTTTATTGCTTAACTGCCTTTGCTGGAAGGATGTTTGTCTGATCTGAACACTTCTTGCTTTGTGTCTTTGTTTAACCCCTCAGGCACCGGCTGAGTCTAGTAGAATGGGAGGGTAACTGACACCCTGAAACAGATCTCCCCGGTCCCCACCCCAATCCTGCTGCTCACTGTAATAACATTCTAGTTGTTTCAACTACATATTATTAAGTAACTTGTTCCACAGCCTTTTTAGTTTACTCAACTTTTTGGTTCAAGTTGGCCCAAACTTCTGTCAACATAAAATCATGCATTTGCTCAACTTGTTTCATATGTTCATTCAACTATTATTTGGGCATCTTAACTAAAAAAGGCTGTGCAACTGGTTACATACATAATGCTTTTAACCTGGATTTTTTACACAGGTTGACATACACGATTACATTGTGCATGTTAATTTATACAGAAATTGTTATTCAACATGTCCTCACCTGGGATTTGAACTCACAACCTCTTGGTTCATGGCATTCCGATCTTCCTGCTACACCCCCATTACTGTGTCAAGTATCAGTTCATCTGACTGTTCTCTCATCATTGATTTGATTGACTTATTTGTTTTGTAATTTTAGGGTTTTCTGTGTAGTTGTCTGATGTTGGAGGGGAATATTAATCTGTTTTAATGTAACTCCTTAATCACTATGATAAATATGATATATTTACTTGAGTGTACTTTCAACAGAGCTGGTATTTACTTTGAAGTGCAAAGTGTAGCAATATACTGTAGGTGAAATCAATCATTACATTTTAGTGGGCACTCTTATCTAGAGCGATTTACAGTAGTGAGTACATACATTTCTGTACTGGTCCCCTGTGGGAATCAAACCCATAACCCTGGCATTGCATGTGCCATGCTCTACCAACTGAACCTTACAAGGCTCAGTTGACATAGACATGGGGGCATAGCAGGAAAATCATTAGGCTGTGAACCAAGAGATTGTGAGGTTAGTTCAAATCCCAGGTGAGGTTAGTTCAAATCCCAGGTGAGGACATGTTCAATAATAATTACTGTATAAATGAACATGCACATGTGATCACGTATGTCAACGTGTGTCAAAAATTTAAGTTGTAAACATTGTATGTCAAAAGCATTATGTAACTAGTTCCACAACAGTTTATTTTTGTGAAGATGCCCAAATACACATTTTTAGTTGAATGAACATATGAGACAAGTTGATCAAACATATCATTTTAAGTTGACTGAATTTTTGCCTACATTTTCTCAAGTTTGGGCCAACTAAATATGTTAAGTTTAGGTAACACTGATCGAAAAGTTCAGTAAACTAAAAAAGGCTGTGGAACCACTTCCAATTATTAGTTGAAACAACAGAATTTTGTTACAGTGCTTCTGTGTCTCCAGGTAGGCTCACCTCAGAGAGTCTGGGCCTCCAACCTCTACACACTGTTTGATCTGACTGTTAGATTCACACACACACATATGCATCCATGCACACATGCACATACACACACTGATGGTGATAGTGGCTGATAGTTCTGCTGAAAATGTACAATATATTCCTGCTCCCTTTGTAAACATGAAGGCTCAATATAAACAAGGTGATGATAGCTATTTATTAGATGTTTTCATTTTCCCACACACATTCAGCCTATGATCTGTTTTACATACATGTTTTGAAGAAGTGAACATTTTCCTTTCCCTAGATTCATCCCCCATCTCCTCCTCCCACCTCACCAATGTCCCCCTCCTCCCCCACCTCTGACATATTCTCCTTTTTAAATGTTTACACATTGCCCTCTGGCTGTGCAGGAGGGACAGATTTGGGTGACGGCATCCGAAAAAACTTTCCCCACATCCTTAAGAGTACCAGACACTTCTTCCTCAGTACTAAAGGGACAATGATATCATATCCTCTACTTTGACCTCTATCAAATCAATACTGTTTCCTCTGTCTGGTTAGATATGATTATACTCTGTGTGCTGGGTTATTGCAGATGCCCCATGCAGTGGCGACCCATCATTCAGGGCTTTTTGGGGGGGGGCTTGCCTGTTTTGCATGTTATTTTGGCATTAATACGTGTCACATAACAGTTGGCAAACAATGTAAAAATAATATATCATTGAGATAATAAAGCCACATACGAACATTATCTATTTTTGTTTTCTTGAGTAAGGCAGCTCCAAAATGCAGGTGTTTCAGCCTTGTTCAGTGATTTCTGTGGTGAGGCAAGCCAGCAGAAAATACAGAACGTTGCAGCGTGATTGGCTCAGTGTTCTGTCACTCATGGGGACACTACGTCACCGCAAAGTCTAAGAGGAGACCTCGGAAATTCAAGCCTTTTGGGTGCTGCCATAGAGTTACATTAGAAGTGGCCATCCAAGAAGGCTCAAGGTCATTGGTCACAGATAAAATGACGTCAAATAACATTATATGTAGAGAAGCTTTGATTGGACTGATCATTGTGTACAGGGAGAACACTGTAAGAATGGCACATGTTCTGAATTCTATAACTGTACAGTACCTGTCAAAAGTTTGGACACACCTACTTATTCAAGGGTTTTTCTTTATTTGTACTATTTTCTACATTGTAGAAAATTAGCAAAGACATCAAAACTATGGAATAACACATATGGAATCATGTAGTAACCAAAAAAGTGTTAAATACAATTTAGATTGTAGATTCTTCAAAAACACCCTTTGCCTTGATGACAGCTTTGCACACTCTTGGCATTCTCTCAACCAGCTTAATGAGGAATGCTTTCCAAAACTCTTGAAGGAGTTCCCACATATGCTGAGCACTCGTTGGCTGCTTTTCCTTCACTGTGTGGTCCAACTCATCCCAAACCATCTCAATTTGGTTGAGGTCAGGTGATTGTGGAGGCCAAGTCATCTGATGCAGCATTCCATCACTCTCCTTCTTGGTCAAATAGCCCTTACACAGCCTGGAGGTGTGTTGGGTCTTTGTCCTGTTGAAAAACAAATGATAGTCCCACTAAACGCAAACCAGATGGGATGGTGTATCGCTGCAGAATGCTTTGGTGGCCACACTGGTTAAGTGTGCCTTGAATTCTAAATAAATCACAGACAGTGTCACCAGCAAAGCACCCCTACACCATCACACCTCCTCCTCCATGCTTCATGGTGGGACCACACATGCAGAGACCATCCGTTCACCTACTCTGCATCTCACAAAGACATGGCGGTTGGACTCATCAGACCAAAGGACAGATTTTCACCGGTCTAATGTCCATTGCTCGTGTTTCTTGGCCCAAGCAGGTCTCTTCTTATTATTGGTGTCCTTTAGTAGTGGTTTCTTATCAGCAATACGACCATGAAGGCCTGATTCACGCAGTCTCCCTTGAACAGTTGATGTTGAGATGTGTCTGTTACTTGAACTCAGTGAAGCATTTATTTGGGCTTCAAGCTGAGATGCAGTGTTTGTGCCCAGTTTTGGGTTGGACACTTTTGTTTTCGCCTGTTGTTTTTGTGGATACCGCAATAAAGTTTGGTTTCCCCCATTATCCTCTGCTCTCTGCGCTTGACTTCACACCCACCACTCCTGGCTGTGTGACAGAAGCCCACACCATTACCCATGGAGTCAGCAGGAGCAGCTACACTCCCTCTCCCATCCATGGAGGAGCGTGTCCTCCATCATACGGCCATTCTCCCCCGAATAGGGTCAGCAATGGATCAAATGGTGGAGAAGCTGGGGACTTTATGGATCGTGGACTCGCGTTAAGGCTAGGGATTCCGCTGGTGCCGCTAGACCAACCCTTTCCCGTGCACTCCTTAGATAGCTGACCATTAGGGTCAGGGCTGGTCAGGGAGGCCACGGTTCCACTGGACATGGTAACGCAGGGGGATCATAAGGAGCGGATTAGTCTCTTCCTTATTGATTCACCTGCGTTTCCAKTGGTSCTGGGGATTCCCTGGYTGGCTAATCACAAYCCTGAGATTTCATGGAAASAGRGGGCTCTCCRMGGGTGGTCAGAGGAGTGTTCAGGTAGGTGCAGAGGAGTTTCCATCGGTGCGACGACGGTGGAGAGTCCAGACCAGGTTTCCACTGTGCTCATTCCCTCTGAATATGCCGATTTGGCTATCGCTTTCTGTAAAAAGAAGGCGACMCAATTACCACCTCATCGACGAGGGGATTGCGCRATAAAMCTCCTGGTAAAYGCTGCACTTCCCAGGAGTCACATGTACCCGTTGTCCCAGGAGGAGACAGTGGCTATGGAGACATATGTCACTGAATCTCTGGGACAGGGGTACATTCGGCCCTCCACGTCACCCGTCTCCTCGAGTTTCTTTTTTGTGAAGAAAAAGGAGGGAGGTCTGCGTCCGTGCATTGATTATAGAGGTCTGAATTCCATCACAGTGGGGTTTAGTTACACACTACCTCTCATCGCCACGGCGGTAGAATCATTTCACAGAGCGCGTTTTTTCACAAAACTGGACCTTAGGAGTGCGTATAATTTGGTGCGTATCCGGGAGGGAGATGAGTGGAAGACCGCGTTTAGTACCACATCTGGCCATTATGAGTACCTCGTCATGCCGTATGGGTTGAAAAATGCTCCAGGCGTCTTTCAATCTTTCGTAGACGAGATTCTCAGAGACCTGCACGGGCAGGGTGTGGTGGTGTATATCGATGATATACTGATCTATTCTGCAACACGCGCCGCGCATGTGTCTCTGGTGCGTAAGGTACTTGGGCGACTGCTGGAGCATGACCTGTACGTCAAGGCTGAGAAATGTGTGTTCTCCAAACAAGCCGTTTCCTTCCTGGGTTATCGCATTTCCACCTCTGGGGTGGTGATGGAGTGTGACCGCGTTACAGCCGTGCGTAATTGGCCGACTCCGACCACGGTAAAGGAAGTGCAGCGTTTTTTAGAGTTTGCCAATTACTACCGGAGGTTTATCCGGGTTTTGGTCAGGTGGCTGCTCCCATTACCTCACTGCTGAAGGGGGGGGCGGCACGTTTGCGGTGGTCAGCGGAGGCGGACAGAGCCTTCAGTCGTCTGAAGGCTCTGTCCGCCACRATCTCCTATAGGCCAGGCTCCCTTAATACTAAGGCCGACGCGCTGTCCCGTCTTTATGACACCGAGGAGCGGCCCATCGATCCTACTCCCATCCTTCCAGCTTCATGCCTGGTAGCACCGGTGGTATGGGAGGTGGACGCGGAGATCGAGCGGGCGTTACGGTTGGAACCTGCACCCCCCCCAGTGTCCAGCAGGTGTTCAGTACGTGCCGCTTGGTGTTCGTGATCGTTTGATTCGATGGGCCCATACGCTACCCTCTTCGGGTCATCCTGGTATTGAGAGGACAGTGCGGGGTCTTAGGGGGAGGTACTGGTGGCCCACTTTGGCCAAGGACGTGAGGTTTTATGTCTCCTCCTGCTCGGTGTGCGCTCAGAGCAAGGCTCCTAGACACCTGCCTAGAGGGAAGTTACAGCCCCTCCCCGTTCCACAACGGCCGCGGTCGCATTTGTTGGTGGATTTTCTCACCGACCTTCCCCCGTCTCAGGGGAACACCACGATCCTGGTCGTTGTGGATTGGTTTTCTAAGTTCTGCCGTCTCATCCCGTTGCCCGGTCTCCCTACGGCCCTACAGACTGCGGAGGCCCTGTTTACCCACGTCTTCCGGCACTGCGGGGTGCCTGAGGACATCGTTTCTGATCGGTGTCCCCAGTTCATGTCCAGAGTTTGAAGGGCGTTTATGGAGCGTCTAGGGGTCTCGATCAGCCTGACCTCGGGTTTTCACCCCGAGAGTAATGGGCAGGTGGAGAGAGTGAACCAGGATGTGGGTAGGTTTCTGCGATCGTATTGCCAGGACCGGCCAGGTGAATGGGCGAGGTACGTCCCATGGGCAGAGGTGGCTCAGAATTCACTCCGCCACTCCTCCACTAACATGTCACCTTACCAGTGCGTGTTGGGCTACCAGCCGGTCCTGGCCCCATGGCATCAGAGCCAGACCGAAGCTCCTGCGGTGGAGGAGTGGGTGCAGCACTCGAAGGAGACCTGGAGAGCCGTCCAGGAATCACTTAAACAAGCTGGTGGACGGCAGAAGAGGAGCGCTGACCGTCACCGCAGTGAGGCCCCCGTGTTCGCACCGGGGGACCGGGTCTGGCTCTCGACCCGAAACCTGCCCCTCCGCCTGCCCTGCCGGAAGCTGGGGCTGCAGTGTGTGGGGCCATTTAAAGTCCTGAGGAGGATAAACGAGGTGTGTTATAGGTTACAGCTTCCTTCTTACTATCGTATTAACCCCTCGTTTCATGTGTCTCTCCTCAGGCCGGTGGTGGCTGGTCCACTGCAGGAAGGTGAGGTGCCGGAGGTCCCTCCGCCCCCTCTGGACCTCGAGTGGTCCCCGGCGTACACTGTATGTTCCATTCTGGACTCTAGACRCCGGGTGATGGGCCTAGGGTACCTCGTGGACTGGGAGGGGTACGGTCCGGAGGAGAGGTGCTGGGTACCGGTGGAGGACATCTTGGATCCATCACTACTGAGGGAGTTCCACCGCCTCCATCCGGATCGCCCTGCGCCTCGCACCCCGGGTCTTCCTCGAGGCCGGCGGCGGCGCGCTGCGGGAGCCGCGCGTCAGGGGGTGGGGTACTGTCACGACTTCCACCGAAGGTGGCTCCCCTGCCTGTTCGGGAGGCGCTCGGCGGTCGTTGTTACCGGTCTACTAGCTGCCACCGATCCCCTTTCCTTTTCTGTTTGTTATGTCTTATTGGTTGCACCTGTTTCTTGTTTGAGTTTTGGTTCAGGACTATTTAAGCCGGTTAGGCCCGCCTGCTTTTGTGCGGGCTTGTTCCCTGTCTGTTTGTGCCCAGTTTTGGGTTGGACACTTTTGTTTTCGCCTGTTGTTTTGGGCGTTTATTGTGGTTACCGCAATAAAGTTTGGTTTCCCCCATTATCCTCTGCTCTCTGCGCTTGACTCCGCACTCACCACTCCTGGCTGTGTGACAATCCATGCATAGACGTACATGAGTACACACTATATTTATAAAGTAACAATATTTAAAGTGATACTGATTTGGATCTCACTATTCAAAACCCAGTAAGAGTTGTTGACTTTGCTACTTTGAGATTCTGAATATCAATGAGCTGATTGTCTGGGTAACTGAGCTCTGAGTGACCTCCCTCCCTCTCGCTCTGATCACGACATCACATTGAACATAATTACAGAGGGTTGCCGTGGAAATCCTGCAGCATGACCATCGATTGATTGACAGGTAAACAGGGCTATTCTGAGAGGGGAAGAGGCAGGATAAGAATGAGCATTTCCATTAGCTAGCTAACTGCTCACCTTCCCCTCTGTGTGTTAACTTCTATCTCACCATGCTGTACTTAGGTCAGAACATAATTTCTATTGGTCTTTATAAAGTCAGAGACTTTTCGGAATGAGAGCTCTGCTCCTTCTCTCTCTCTCTCTCTCTCTAATTCAATGCAATTCAAGGGGCTTCATTGGCATGGGAAACATATGTTAACATTGCCAAAGCAAGTGAAGTAGATATGCAAAAGTGAAATAAACAATAAAGATGAACAGTAAACATTACACCCACAGAAGTTCCAAAAGAATAAAGACATTACAAATGTCATATTATGTATATATACAGTGTTGTAATGATGTAGAAATGGGAAAAATAAATAAGCATAAATATGGGTTGTATTTACAATGGTGTTTGTTCTTCACTGGTCTCTCTCTGTCTCTCTCTCTCTATGTCTCTCTCTCTCTCTCTGATGCAGGCAGAATATTCTCCTGTGAAGACGTTTGATTGCTGAATGGTGGAATGCAACTGCTGCAATTCAAGGAATTTCCTCCACAATAGCTAAGAGGGATGCGCCTTCAGCTCGGAGAGAGGGAGAAGGAGACAATCAGCCTGTCTTAGATAAGGAAATGTGAGGACTTACTGTACAGTTAGTTCATGGTTGAGTGTCAATGCTGAGGAGAGATTCTCCTTCACTGGATTTAATGGATTTGTCCCAAATGGCATTCTATTCCTTACATAGTGCACTAGGGCCCTGGTCAAAAGTAGTGTACTATAGAGTATAGGGTGCCATTCGGGATGCAGATATTCCTTTGCAAAAATGTCCACTTATAATCTACATTAAATCTGTGTCAGTCAATATCTAACTATACAGTAAACTCATCAGTAATGTTACCATGACTGCAGAGGTAAGTCCCGTGTGGCTCAGTTGGTAGAGCATGGCGCTTGCAACGCCAGGGTTGTGGGTTCATTCCCCACGGGGGGACCAGGATGAATATGTATGAACTTTCCAATTTGTAAGTCGCTCTGGATAAGAGCGTCTGCTAAATGATGTAAATGTACAGTGCATTGGGAAAGTATTCAGACCCCTTGACTTTTTCCACATTTTGTTACGTTACAGCCTTATTGTAAAATTGATTAAATTGTTATTTTCTATCATAAATCTACACACAATACCACATAATGACAAAGCTAAAACAGGTTTGTGACATTTTTGCAAATTTATGAAACATAAAAAAAACGCTGAAATATTACATTTACAGAAGAATTCAGACCCTTTACTCAGTACTTTGTTGAAGCACCTTTGGCAGCGATTACAGCACCAAGTCTTCTTGGATATGACGCTACAAGCTTGGCACACCTGTATTTGGGGAGTTTCTCCCATTCTTCTCCGCAGATTCTCTCAAGCTCTGTCAGGTTGGATGGAGAGCATCGCTGCACAGCTATTTTCAGGTCTCTCCTGTCACGATCGTCTAAGTGAGGAGACCAAAGCGCAGCGTGATGTGAATATATCTTCCTTTTAATAAACGAAGAACACATAAACAAACTATTACAAACTATACAAAATAACAAACGGACTGAGGGGCAGCTAATGAAAACGAGTGCAGACATGCAACATCAACATAGAAAATCACCCACAACCCACAATGACAAAACAGGCTACCTAAATATGGTTCCCAATCAGAGACAACGACTAACACCTGCCTCTGATTGAGAACCATATCAGGCYAAACACAGAAACAGACAAACTAGACATACAACATAGAATGCCCACTCAGATCACACCCTGACCAAACAAAACAAAGAAACATACAAAGCAAACTATGGTCAGGATGTGACATCTCCAGAGATGTTAGATCGGGTTCAAGTCCGGACTCGGGCTGGGCCACTCATGGACATTCAGAAACCTGTTCCGAAGCCACTTGGCTGTGTGCTTAGGCTCATTGTCCTGTTGGAAGGTGAACTTTCGCCCAGGTCTGAGTTCCTGGTGTGCCTCAGTTGTAGAGCATGGCGCTTGCAACGCCAAGGTTGTGGGTCCATTCCCCACGGGGGACCCAGGATGAAAAAAATATGTATGAACTTTCCAATTTGTAAGATGCGCCTTCTTGATAACGAGCGGCTCTGCTAAATTGATGTAACTGTACAGTGCATTGGGAAAGTAATTCAGAGACCCCTTACTTTTTCCACATTTTGTTACGCTACAAGCTTATGTAAATTTGATTAAATTGTTATTTTCTATCATAAATCTACACACAATACCAACATCATGAAAAGCTAAAACAGTTTGTGACACATTTTTGCCAAAATTTAAAATGAAACAAAAAAAAACGCTTTGAAAGATTACATTTACAGAAGAATTCAGACCTTTAACTCAGTTACTGTTGTTGAAGCACTTTGGCAGGCGATTACTACAGCACGCAAGTCTTCTTGGATATGACGCTACAAGCTTGGCCTCAACACTGTATTTTGGGGAGTTTCCTCTCCATTCTTCTCCGCAGATTTCTCTCAACTCTGTGCAGGTTGAGATGGAGAGCATCGCTGCACAGATATTTTCAAGGTCTCTCCCTGTCCACGATCGTCTAAGTGAGGGACCAAAGCGCAGCGTGATGTGATATATCTTCCTCTTAATAAACGAAGAAACACATAAACAAACTATTACAAAACTGATACCAAAATAACAAAACGGACTGCAGGGGCAGCCTACAATGAAAACGAGTCGCAGAACATGCCAACATCAAACATAGAAAAATCAACCACACAACCCACACCAATGCGACAAAAAGCTACCTAAAATATGGGTTCCCATCGCAGAGACAACGACTAACACCTGCCTCTCGATTTAAAGAACATATCAGGCCAACACAGAAACAGACATAACTAGCCATACAACATAGAATGCCCACTCAAGGATCTACACCCTGACCAAACAAAACATAGAAAACATACAAGCCAAACTATGGCAGGAAGGCCCGTGACAGTACCCCCCACCCCCCCCCCCCCAAGGTGCGGACTCCGGCCACAAACCTAAACCAAGGGGGGGTCTGGGTGGGCATCTGTCCGCAGTGGCGCTTGGCAACAGGACCGTGGACCCCACTCCCCATAGTCATTACCCGCTTACAGTGGCCTCTTAGGGAGCCGCGACCCTCGCTTGGCAACCCCACTTAAGGGCCCCACTGGACTGAGGAGCAAGCCTCTGGACTTGAGGGGCAGCTCCGGACTGAGGGGCAGCCTCCGGACTGAGGAGCAGCTCCGGACTGGGAGGAGCAGCTCACAGACTGAGGGGCCAGCTCAAACTGAGGGGCAGCTCAGGGTGAAGGGCAAGCATCCGAACTGAAAGGGCAGCCCGGACTGGAAAGGGCGGCCTCTGGCAGCTCCTGGCTGACGGCCGGCTTGGCGGCTCCTGGCTGACGGACGCTCTGGCGGCTCCTGGCTCGACGGCAAGCGCGCTCTGCTGCGGCTCTGCTCTGTGCTGACGGACGGCTGCGCCTGGCTCGGAGCTGGCGTTCCTGACTGACGGACGCTCTGGCCGGCCCTGATGACAGACGGCTCTGGCGGCTCTGACTGACAGACGGCTCTGGCGGCTCTGACTTGACGGGCGGCTCTGACGGCTCAGGACAGACGGGCGGCGCTGGATAGACGGGC
Organism: Salvelinus sp. IW2-2015; assembly: GCF_002910315.2. Taxonomy (NCBI): domain Eukaryota; kingdom Metazoa; phylum Chordata; class Actinopteri; order Salmoniformes; family Salmonidae; genus Salvelinus; species Salvelinus sp. IW2-2015. The sequence continues at coordinate 5,662,063 of NC_036845.1, forward strand.
GGCTCAGGGGCGCGCTGACGAACGGGGCGGCTCAGGCGGCGCTGGACAGACGGGCGGCTCAGGCGGCGCTGGACAGACGGGAGAACTCTGGCGGCACTGGACAGACAGGCGCACCTGTAGTGCGGAGACGGAGAGACAGCCTGGTGCGGGGGGCTTGCCACCGGAGGGCTGGTGCGTGGGGCTGCCACAGGAGGGCCGGTGCGTGGGCTGCCACAGGAGGCCGGTGCGTGGGGCTGCCACAGGAAGCTGTTTGCGTGGGGCTGTCACAGGAGGGCTGGTGCGTGGAGGTGGCACCGGATAGACCGGACCGTGGAAGGCGCACTACAGGTCTCCGAGCACTGAGCCTGCCCAACCCTACCTGGCTGAATGCTCCCCGTAGCCAGGCCAGTGCGGTTGAGGTGGAATAAACCCGCACTGGCTGTGCTGGGCGAACCGGGAACACCATGCGTAGGGCTGGTGCCATGTTACCCCGACCCGAGGAGACGCACTGAGACCAGATGGCGTTGAGCCGGCTTCATGGCACCTGGCTCGATGCCCACTCTAGCCCGGCCGATACGAGGTGCTGATATGTACCGCACCGGGCTATGCCTGCTATCGGACGGACACCGCTTGCGCCTCCACGGCCATACACATGTTGCCTGCCCCGGTCCCTCTCTCTCCACGGTTAAGCACGGGGAGTGGCTCAGGTCTTCCTACCTGGCTTAGCCACACTCCCCGTGTACC